>NW_016107871.1:1011587-1016115 GCF_001604975.1 Cebus imitator
TATGTGGCAGGCGCTCTGTGATATTCACCTCTATGTGGCAGGCGCTCTGTGATATTCACACCTCTATGTGTCAGCGACTGTGATATTCACCTCTATGTGACAGGCGCTGTGATATTCACCTCTATGTGGCAGGCACTCTGTGATATTCACCTCTATGTAGCAGGGGCTGTGATATTCACCTGTATGTGACAGGCGCTGTGATATTCACCCCTATATGTCAAGCACTGTGATATTCACCTCTATGTGGCAGGTGCTGTGATATTCACCTGTATGTGACAGGCGCTGTGATATTCACCCCTATATGGCAAGCACTGTGATATTCACCTCTATGTGGCAGGCGCTGTGATATTCACCTCTATGTGGCAGTTGCTGTGATATGCATCTCTATGTGGCAGGCACTCTGATATTCACCTCTGTGCAGCAGGTGCTCTGTGATACTCACCTCTAAATGGCAGGGTCTATTATATTCACCTCTATGTGGTAGGCACTGTGATATTCACCTCTATGTGGTAGGCACTGTGATATTCACCTCTATGTGGTAGGCACTGTGATATTCACCTCTATGTGGCAGCTGCTCTGTGATATTCTTCTCTATGTGTCAGGTGCTGTGATATTCACCTCTATGTAGCAGGTGCTTTGTGATATTCAACTCTATGTGGCAGGTGCTGTGATATTCACCCCTATGGGGCAGGCACTCTGATATTCATCTCTATGCGGCAGGTGTCTGTGATAGTCACTTGTCTCTTAAGGAGCCATGATTCTCACCCACACCCCCACTCTTTTGCTTATATGACTCTCTTGGGTTTGGATGTACTTCTTTGTGTATTCATTTTTCATAATTTGGATCGGGTGACACTTATTTTAGGCCCTGATCTTTACATTAAAATCAACGTTTCCTTTGCATTCCCAATGTATTTTTTTTATGTCACTCTTGTTAGATTTATCACATTCCAATGATGTTATTTTATTCCTTTATTACCCTGCAAACAACTAAAAAGTAAATGTAGTATCTCATTCACTCTTTTATCTTCAGTACTCAAAACAAATTAACTAGGCTAATTCCTCATTCTTCAATTATACACTTTTATAGCATCACATATTTCTTTATAATATTTGTCAAGATTGGAATTTTATAGCTGGTTTTGTGAGTTTGGGATTAATTTGTGTCTTTATTACTAGATCAACAGCCTAAAAACGGTGGGGTCAGGACTAATTTTGCTTGCGAACATACTCCTCCTGCCTAATGTAGTCCCTGACACAGAGTAGGTGCTAAACACTTTTATTGAATAGATGAGGGAAATCTTTGTTGAATAAATGAATGGATGATAGATAATAGACTGTGTTAATCCCCTTCAGGAATACTAGTAATTAAAAAAGAGAAGTCTAGAAGAGCTTTCTTCTAATGGAAAGAGCCAGTAATGTCACTATTAGTGGAATTTAAGGTACCATAAGACCCTGGGTGATTTAAAAACAATGCTTAAATTTCTATCTTACAGAAAAGTTGAAGAAAGTGTACAAATAGTTTTCCCCCTATAAGTTGCAAACAGTGCCCAATTGTCCTCCCATACTTGAGTTTATCTAATCTAAAGGAGAATATTGCCCTGTATAATTACAATACAACCATCAGTATCAGGAAATTGACATTAATAAATGACTACCATTTAATCCACAGGCCCCATTCACGCTTTCATCATTGTTCCAATAGTGTCTTTTTTTTTTCCCCCCAGTCATCAGGCTACAAATGTGTTTATTTTATTTTCCTTTTCTTTTTGATTGTAGATTCAGGGGCACATGTACAGTTTCATTGCATGAATATATTGCATGATGCTGAGATTTGAGCTTCTAAAGATCCTGTTGCTCAAGTAGTGAACATGGTACTAATAGGTAGTTTTTTAAGCCTTGCCATCCTCTCTTCCTCCTCACTTTCGGAATCCTCAGGGATTATTATTCTCATCTTTGTTTTTGTGTGCACCCAATGTTTAGTTCCCAGTTATAAGTGAGAACCTGTGGTATTTAATTTGGTTTTCTGTTTCTGCATTAATTCACTTAGGATAATAGCCTTCAGCTGCATCCATTTTGCTGCAAAGGACAAGATTGTGATCCTTTTTTGGTTATGTAATATTCCATGGTATATATGTACCATGTTTTCTTTGTCTAGTCCACCATTGATAGGCACCTGGATTGAGTCCATGTTTTGGCTATTGTGAATAGTGTTGCAATAAACATATAAATACGTTCATGTGTCTTTTTGGTAGAAAGAATCTTTTTCCTTTGGGTATATACTCAGTAATGGGATTGCTGGGTCCAATGGTAATACTATTTTTAGTTCTTTGAGAAGTCTCCAAGCTGCTTTCCACAGGGGCTGAACTAATTTGCATTCCCACCAACAGCATGTAAAGTGTTCCATTTTCTCTACAACCTTGCCAACATCTATTTTTGACTTTTTAAAAATAGCCATTCCGACTGATGTGAGATGGTATCTCACAGTGGTTTTGATTTGCATCTTTCTGGTGATTAGTGGTGTTAGAGGATTTTCTTTTGTATATTTGTTGGCTGCTTATATGTCTTTTGAGAAGTGTCTTTTATGTCTTTTGTTCACTTTTTAATGGAGTTTTTTTCTTGTTTATTTGTTTATGCCTTATAGATTATAGATATTAGTCCTTTGTTAGATGCATAATTTGCAAATATTTTCTCCCATTCTGTAGTTTGTTCACTCTGTTGATTGTTTCTTTGCTGTAGAAACTCCTTAATTAGGTCCCAGTTATCAATTTTTATTTCTGTTACATTTGCTTTTCAGGACTTAAATATAAATTATTTGCCTAAGCCAATGTCTACAAGGGTATTTCCTAGGTTTTCTTGTAGTATTTGTACAGTTTGAGGTCTTACATTTAAGTCTTTAATCCATCCTGAGTTAAGTTTTGTATATAGTGAGAGATAGGGGTCCAGTTTCATTCTTCTGTATATAGTTAGCTAGTTTTACAAGCATTGATTATTGAATAAAGTATCCTTTCTCATGTTGACAAAAATAAACAATGCAGAAAGGTTATCCTATTCAAGAAGTAGGATATCATTTATTTCAGTGGTCTCTGTTCTGTTCCTTTGGTCTATGTATCTATTTTTGTACCAGTACCATGCTGTTTTGTTTATTGTAGCCTTACAGTATATTTTGAAGCTGGTTAATATCACACCTCTGGCTTTTTTCTTTTGCCTAGGATTTCTTTGGCTCTTCAGGATCTTTCATGGTTTCATATAATTTTAGAATAGTTTGGTGATTTCTTTTAGCATCATTTTGTAGTTCTCCTTATAGAGATCTTTCGCCTCCTTAATTAGATGTATTCCTAGGTATTTTATTTTTCGTGTGGCTCCAGTAATGTCTTTATAGCAAAAGGATCATCCAATAAAGAACATTATTGAAAAAAATTGATGAAACTTGATCTAATCTTAGATCATCTGGTACATTAGTTGTCATGTCTCTCTTACATCTTCTTTATTCTGGAAAAGTTTCTCAGACTATCCTTGGCTTTCGTAAGCTCAAGATTTTTTAAAATATTACACTTCATTTACTTTCTATAGTTTTTCTTGATTTGTGTTTGCCTGATGTTTTCTTATGATTGATTCAGTTTATGCCCCGTTGGCAGGACTATCACAGAAAGCAGTGCTGTGTTCTTCTCATCACTTCCTATTACAAGTGAAGTTTACCTGATCGGTGGATTCAGTTGCCGTCTTCTAGGTTTCTTCACTGTAAAGTTTTTCTTCCTCTTCCCTTTAAAATTAAGTATTTTTTAGGAAAGAGACTTTGAGGTTATATAAATGTTTCACTTCTCGCCAAACTTTCAGTGAAGGAGATATTTTTGGGCAAAGAATCCTTTCTGGCATTCCTGAGATGCAGCTTTACTCTTAGATGTAGACAAAAGGGACTCCTTGATTTAAGTCAGTCCTTAAGTTAAAGTGACTTTTTTTCCATTACATTTTCTTTTCTTTTTGAATCATTATACTTTAAGTTCTGGGGTACATGTGCAGAATGTGCAGGTTTGTTACATAGGTATGCATGTGCCATGGTGGTTTGCTACATCCATCACTCCCTCATCTACATTAGGTATTTTTCCTAATGCTATCCCTCCCCTATTCCTCCATCCCCTGCTACCCCTTCCCTAATCCCCCACTCCCTGACAGGCCCCAGTGTGTGATGTTCCCATCCCTGTGTCCATATGTTCTCATTGTTCAACTCCCACTTGTGAGTGAGAACATGCAGTGTTTGGTTTTCTGTTCTTGTGTCAGTTTGCTGAGAATGATGGTTTCCAGTTTTATCCATGTCCCTGCAAAGAACATGAACTCATCCTTTTTTATGTCTGCATAGTATTCCATGGTATATATGTGCCATATTTTCTTTATCTAGCCTATGATTGATGGACATTTGGATTGGTTCCAAGTCTTTGCTATTGTGAACAGAGAAGACACAAACAAATGGAAAAACATTCCATGCTCATGGTTTGGAAGAATCAGTATCATGAAAATGGCCATACTGCCC
>NW_016107871.1:1016230-1084618 GCF_001604975.1 Cebus imitator
AAAAACAAAGCTAGAGACATCACGCTACCTAACTTCAAAGCATACTACAAGGCTACAGTAACCAAAACAGCATGGTACTGGTACCAAAACAGATATATAGACCAATGGAACAGAACAAAGTCCTCAGAAATAATGCCACGCACCTACAACCATCTGATCTTTGACAAACCTGACAAAAACAAGCAATGGGGAAAGGATTCCCTATTTAGTAAATGGTGTTAGGAAAACTGACCAGCCATATGCAGAAAGCTGAAACTGGATCTCTTCCTTACACCTTATACAAAAATTAACTCAGGATGGATTAAAGATTTAAATGTAAGACCTAAAACCATAAAAACCCTAGAATAAAACCTAGGCAATACCATTCAGGACATAGGCATGGGCAAAGACTTCATAACTAAAACACCAAAAGCAATGGCAACAAAAGCCAAAATAGGCAAATGGAGTCTAATTAAAATAAAGAGGTTCTGCACAGCAAAAGAAACTGTCATCATAATAAACAGGCAACCTACAGAATGAAGGAAAACTTTTGCAGTCTATCCATCTGGCCAATACCCAGAATCTACAAATAACTTAAACAAATTTAAAGGAAAATAACAAAAACAACCCCATCAATAAGTGGGTGAAGGATATGAATAGATACTTCTCAAAAGGAGACCTTTATGCAGCCAACAAACATGAAAAAAAGGCTCATCATCACTGGTCATTAGAGAAATGCAAATTAAAACCATATTGAGATGCCATCTCATGCCAGTTAGAATGGCAATCATTAAAAAGTCAGGAGACAACAGATGCTGAAGAGGATGTAGAGAAATAGGAAACATTTTACAGTGGTGGTGAGAGTACAAATTATTTCAACCATCATGGAAGACAGTGTGGTGATTCTTCAAGGTTCTAGAACTAGAAATACCATTTGATCCAGCAATACGATTACTGGGTATAAACCCAAAGAATTATAAATCCTTCTATATAAAGATATATGCATATGTATATTTTTGCAGCACTGTTCACAATAGCAAAGATTTGGAACCAACCCAAATGCTCATCAATCATAGACTAGATAAAGAAAATATGGCACATATACACCATAGAATACTATGCAGCCATAAAAAAGGATGAGTTCATGTCATTTGCAGGGACATGGATGAAGCTGGAAACCATCATTCTCAGCAAACTAACACAAGAACAGAAAACCAAACACTGCATGTTCTCACACATAAGTGGGAGTTGAACAATAAGAACACATGGACAGAGGGAGGGGAACATCACACACTGGGGACTGTCAGGGGTTGGGGAGTTAGAGGAGGGATAGCAGACAGTGGGGGCATAAGGGAGGGATAGCATTAGAAGAAATACCTAATGTAGATGATGGGGTGATGGATGTAGCCAATTACCATGGTACATGTATCTCTATGTAACAAACCTGCACATTGTGCACATGTACCCCAGAACTTAAAGTACAATTTAAAAAAAGGCAAAAAAAAAAAAATTTGGATACTCCATTAATTATTGTAAATTTTATCTTTTAATTTTAGTAGATAATTTAAAACATTTTAGAAGACAGATAAAATGTGAAGGCAATAATTTAAGTAATATTAAAGAGTTTATTAAATAATGTATAATAGGCATAAAATGATAAAACACTAAGTAATAATTTAATTTAAACAATTCTTTTCACCTTGTTACATTTACTTTAATATAACTTTTGAATAAAAATATTCTCAAATTTTGTGTATTGTGAATATAATTTACATTTTATTTTGAATCCTTTAGATTATTATTATGAATAGAACACAAATTATGTGAAAACCTTGATTGTAATATTAATAAAATTATTATAAAAGTGATTCTGTGGAAATAATGGCAAGAAAAGTAAAGCTTATGGGATAGATACATAACAATTTATGACTATGTATGGCTTTATTTTATTACTCATTCAAATGCTGCTGGGCCATTTACAGAATACTAAGAGGTGTACAATAATATTTTCATTCAGTCATCTTTAATGTATTATTAATTTTTGGTCACATAAAAACCATGGTTTTACATATTTTCCATTTTGTCTTTGTGGAAAAAATACCCATCAAGGTAGGGAGATGGAACACATTCTACTTAACAGTTTTTAAGCCTGATTTATAAAAGAGTCATAGAGTTTATGTTTTTCTATTTGAATTCTTGCCCCAGGTTCTGCAAATGTTATGGGTTGACTTTCTCAGACTCCTTACCCACACCACCACTTATGTAACTACCCAGATTTATGACGATCCTGAACTCTAGGGACAACCCATATTATTTTCAAATTTTGTGCATCAGATACTATTGGATATTTTTTTTTTCTGTAGAGTAGCCATTGTCTACTTCATCATCAGATAGATTTGTGGACTATCAGGGGACTTCTGTGCACATTGCAAGTTCTTTTGGGGAAGGTCTGATGGCGATGGACAGTTGAAGCTGAGCTTTAACTAACAAGAAGGTTAATAAACTTCAAAAGTGAGTCCAGTGTTTTAGGATGGGCTAATATATCCTTTAATGGTCTCTCCATTGGTTGGCATAGATCTGCAAGACAGTTGATATGGTTTGGATGTTTGTCCCTGCCCAAATCTCATGTTGAATTGTAATCCTCAATGCTGGAGGTGGAACCTGGTGGAAGATGTTTGAGCCATGGAAGGAGAGCCCTCATGGCTTGGTGCTATCTTTGAGATACTGAGTGAGTTCACATGAAATCTGGTCATTTAAAAAACTGTGTGGCGCCTCCCCACCGCTACCCCGCCATTACTTTTGCTTTTACTCTGTGATGTTTCTGCTCACTCTTTACCCTCCTTCATGATTGTAATTCTCCTGAGGCCTCCCCAGATGCAGATGCTGCTATGTTTCCTGTACAGCCTGCAGAACCGTTAGCCAATTAAAATACCTGAGGCTGACTACGTGCGGTGGCTCATGCCTATAATCCCAGCACTTTGGGAGGCCGAGGTGAGTGGATCACTTGAGGCTAGGAATTCAAGACCAGCCTGGCCAACATGGCAAAATGCCATCTCTACAAACGCGCACACACACACACACACACACACACACATATTAGCCATGCATGTTGGTGCATGCCTATGGTCCCAGCTGCTCAGAAGGCTGAGGCTCAAGAATCGCTTGAACCCAGGAGGTGGTGGTTGCAGTGAGCCCATATCACACCACTACACTCCAGCCTGGAATGACAGAGTGAGACTCCATCTCCAAAAACAAAACAAAACAAAAAATATATAAATTTATATAAATTACCCAGTCTCAGGCTTTTTAAAAATAACAACACAAAAACAGCCTAATACAGCAGGGTTGCATTTGTGCCCCACTTCGTCTTCTGAGGCCCTGTGGGATTGCAATTTGAGCAGTGCAGCGGTAAGTTTCAATGCTCTCTCCCTTCTAGGAAGGGGCTAGCAGATGTTGAAAACTGTCTCCACTCTACCCTTGTCCCCGCTTGTACTTTGATGGTATGTGAGATTTTTTACTTTACTTATCACAAAAGCAATACATGTTTATAGGAGTGAAAAAAAGATAAAGAGAAGCAAATAAAAACACCAACAATTCCATCAGACAGAGACAGTCTCTGATAACATATCAGTTTGTATCTTTAGAATTACTTGGGGAGCTTTTAGGGAATAACAATGCCTGTTGTCCATTCCCAGAGATTCTAATTCAAATGGTCCGGACTGGGCAGGAATGGATTTTTACGTCTAATGTGTAGCCATAGGTGAAAAACCACAGGTCTAGACGTTTAGTGTATAAAATATATATTTTTTACCAAAATGGGCATTCTATAATACAGTTTTATTACTTGATTTTTATCATTTAAGTTTATTACAAATATCTTTCTATAGAAGGATGAGAGAGCAAACCCATCTTTTTTAATGGCTTTACAGTTTAATTTAATTTGTTTACTGTGAGCTGGGGAAGGAGGTGGGATGGGGAGGGTGTGAGCAAAAAAGGATTGAAATATCCAGATTGGCATCAGATTGTCCCACAGATGCAAAGAAAACTAAAACAAGCTCAGGTTGGGTTATGTCAGACAACACAAAGACTGGAATTGTTTGCTATAAAGCTGTGGTTGTCAGTGGGAGAGTCTCCAAATAATTGCTTATTAGTCATAGATATGCCTGGAAGTTTATTCTGTTACTTATTTCTCATTCATTCATTCAACACATAGTGAGCATCACTTAGGGCCTAACAGTGGGAATACAAAGATGGATAAGATTTTGTCCTTTACCTCAAGGAGTTTATAGTCTAAGAGAAAACAGAGACAGATACACAAATAACTACATGTATATTTATTGAGCATTTACTCTGTTCCACTCACTCCTCAAATCATGTTCAGTGAATTTCCTCAATTTTTACCATCACCAAATTAAATCAGTGGTATTATTATTATCCCCTCATGCAGATGAGGAGACTGAGGCACAGAGAGGTTACTTTTCCATGGTGACATAGCCAGTAAGTGGTAGAACTAGAAATCAAGACAAGGCAGTCTGGTTCCAGAGTCCAAGCTCCTAGTCTCTATTTTCTACTGTATCAAAGAACACATCAAACAGTAGATTCCAGGACAGGATTCATAAAGGAAGAAGTGGTAAGCTCTAATGTGGAAAGCGAGCAGAAAAGAGGAGTTTCAGAAAAGACACTGGAACTAAAAAAATTATTTAATTTTAAGAGAAAGTCCACTAGGAAGGGTGAACATGTGGATGCCTGGCATACATAACCATAGTGCTGTAACTCTGGCTTGTCAGAAGTATTTTATTTCCTCTCTATTTGTCCTGTTTCTGCCTGCTGTGTCCCAGTGTTCCATGGGAGCTGTAAGAGGACCAACTAAGGTAGTCTGGTAGCCCTTCGAGTGTGGATGGTCTGACAGATGCGTCAGTTTCAGGTGGGACAATGGAGCCACTGGGCTGAGAAGAACGATGGCACACTTGTTTTGGGAGGAATGCCCACTCTGTGGCCTTCATCCAGGAGCAGATAAGGGTGCACCACTGTATTAGTCTGTTCTCATGCTGCTAATAAAGACATACCTGAGACTGGGTAATTTATAAAGGAAATGAGGTTTAATGGATTCACAGTTCCACTGGCTGGGAAGCCTCACAATCATGGCAGAAGGTGAAGGAAGAGCAAAGGCACATCCTACATGGTGGCAGGCAGGAGAGAATGAATGCCAGCAGGGGAAATGCTAGATGCTTATAAAACCATCACACCCTGTGAGACTCACTCATTATCATGAGAACAGCATGGGGAACACCACCCCCATGATTCCGTTACCTCCACCTTGTCCCTTCCATGACACATGGGGATTATGGGAAGTAAAATTCAAGATGAGATTTGGGTGGAAACACAGCCAAACCATATCAACTACCAAGACAGAAAGGTAGCATCATTCAAAGACCCTCCTCACAAGGGAAGCCACTGAAACAAGTGCAGAGAAGGTAAGACTTGAGAGAAAATTTAACTTATTGCTAGATCTGAGGCAAGGAGCTCTCATCAGTGGATCTATCTAGAGAGATAACTCAGAATACCTACTGCTAAAGTTCACATTGCTGTAGGTTCCCTGTCTAGCTGGAAGAGGGTGCTGCTTAGGAAAATTCACACTGTACCCATCAAGCAGAAATAAGCACAGAAATAGATCTTCCCAAAAGGAGAAGAAAATCCCATTAGAAAACAGACCACCCCTGGAGAGTGTTAAAACAATTCTTACATTCATTGATAATCTTCTCTAAAAGAGTGGATCCTGGCCTTGGTTATATGAGCATCTTGATGGGTTTGTTTATACCAGAACTGTAGAGATGTGAATTATGATTAAGATGTTTTGGGCTAAAAAATGCCAAAATTGACCTTAAGGATTAAGTAAAGTATTATCTCATAAGAGAAAGTTTAGAGATGGAAAGACTTCAGAGTTTGTTGATTCAGGACTCAAGGAATGTGGTTGTATTAATCAGGTTGAGTAATGATATGTGTTATAACAATAAACTGGTACTGAGATCTCAGCGGCTTCACACACAAAAAATTACTTCTCATTCATGTAACCATATAATGGAAATAGAGGCCTCTACTACATTCGAGAACTTTGGCTTGTTCTATGTGATAGCTCTGTCATCTTAAATGTGGCTTCACAATCACCTTATCACCATCCAGCCTGCAGATGGAGAAAGAGCAAGAATGGGGAGGATGTAGCAGGCCATTTTAAAGGCCAGGCCTAGAAGCTGTAAATGTTACTTTCATACACAATCCATTGGTCAGGACTCAATTTTGTGGGACTGCCTGATTTCAGGGGGTACTGTTAACTGTCGTTTACTCTGTGCTCAGGAGAAAAATAAAATGGGTTTGGTGAATTCGTTGTCTCTATCCCATGAGCTCTTTCTCCTTTTGTGCTCTGTCATTTTCAAAGTCACTCCTTCTCTTCTAATAGCAAGATGGCTGCAGCAGTTCCAGGTGTCCTGCCCAACTACCACGGCTGAGAAAAGAAAGGGAACAATTTCTTATTTGTCTGTCTCCCATGAATGAGAAAACTTTTCCTAGAAGACCCCAGAACATCTTCCCTTATGTTTCACTGGCCAGATTTGGATCATGTACCCCTTTCTGGTGCAATCCCTGGAAGGGAAATGAGATGGCTGTTTGACAAGTCAAACCTGTCCCTGGAGCAGGCGAGGGGCAATGTTCTCTTAAGCATGCAGTTGCTTGTGCATGTGAATCTCTAAAAAATTTCAGGGTTCTGTTGGGATGCAAGAGGGAAATGTTGCCAGGTATCCATGCAGCAGAGTCTGGTGTAATTATTCTGTGTACTCTGGGCACTGAGTGGTGGGGACTATGAGGAGGATGGGTGATGGGGCATGAGATCTGAGGTGACTGCTCTCTTAGCTCCATGTCCTTCAATACATTCTTCCTCTCCCTCAGGCTGCTTTTAAAAATTATTATTATTATACTTTAGGTTCTGGGGTACATGTGCAGATCATGCAGGATTGTTACATAGGTATGCACATGACATGGTGGTTTGCTGCATCCATCCCCCAGTCATCTACATTAGGTATTTCTCCTAATGTTGTCCCTCCCCAGTCCCCCAACCCCTTGCTTTACCTCCTCTAGCTCTCCCACCCCCTAAAAGGCCCCAGTGTGTGATGTTCCCCTCCCAGTGTCCATGTGTTCTCAGTGTTCGACACCCACTTATGAGTGAGAACATGTGGTGTTTGGTTTTCTGTTCTTATGTCAGTTTGCTGAGAATGATGGCTTTCAGCTTCATCCATGTCCCTGCAAAGGACATGAATTCATCCTTTTTTATGGTTGCATAGTATTCCATGGTGTGTATGTGCCACATTTTCTTTATCCAGTCTATGATTGATGGGTATTTGGGTTGATTCCAAGTCTTTGCTATTGTAAACAGTGCTGCAATGAACATATGTGTGCATGTGTCTTTATAATAGAATGATTTATAATTCTTTGGGTATGTATCCAGTAATGGGATTGCTGGATCAAATGGTATTTCTATATCTAGATCCTTAAGGAATCACCACACTGTCTTCCACAATGGTTGAACTAATTTACACTGCCACCAACAGTGTAAAAAGCGTTCCTATTTCTCCACATCCTCTCCAGCACCTGTTGTCTCCAGATTTTTTAATGATCATCATTCAGACTGCTTTTATAGAAACTGCCAAGGGGCTGAATTTCTTATCTAGGTTGACAAGGAGAAAAAAGTAACAAATGTAGGAGTTAGGGATAGAGGAGATCTAGGGAAGTGACAGAAGCCGTTGGGAGGGCACTGTAGTTGGGTTTTAGCCAAGTTAATCTACATCTCAGGTTGCAGACAGGGTCTCAGCAACCACCTGGGTAACAAGATGGCAGCCACAGACTGTGTGGATTTTAACCTGATAGCATTATTCTTCCAGAAACTGTAAGTAACACTGAGAACAAAACCTTGGAGCTGGGTGAAATTCTTTGGTTAGAGTAATTAATGTACCATTTGCTAACCACAAAAGACATACTGATTTTGGCTTCTTCCCTCTGCTATGACAAAAGAAGACATGGAAGTGAAGAAATACAGGACCGTTTTGAAGAGTGAGGATCCTAGATGAATGGATGGGAGCTGAGCTAGGTGAAGTGTGCTTTACTTCCTAGGAAGTGATGCAAAGATTTCTCAGTCAAGATGCTTATAAAACCATCACATCTTGTGAGACTCACTCATTATCATGAGAACAGCATAAGGAATTTTCCATGATGAAAATTCCCCACAGTCATCCTGTAAAAAGGTGACAATCTGGAGGTCTACCAAATGAATGCCCCAAAGGCTTTGAATGCTATGCCCATGGGTGACCAGAGTTCATTTTCTGGGAAGTGACACAGAGGTTTGGAGCAGTGTCTCAAGTTTCATCCTCTTTCCTAGCTGCTTGATCTAGAGCAGCTGACTTAACCTCTTTAGGCTCAGTTTCCCCATTGGTAATATACATAAGGGTTGTTACGCAGTTTGTAAGAGGGATTTAATGTAAAATTGATTGGTAGAGTCCCTGGATGGCAGAAAATGCCTAATAAAGTCTAGCTGTTCTTTCTTCTGAAACTTTAGTCTGTAACATAGTAGCTATGGTGGCAGAAACTGAGATGTACTTTGTGGATGACATAGAGGTGAATAAAAGTGCATGCATGGGACTTTGGAAGAAGGCATTCTCAAATGACTTTTTAAGAGACATTATATTGTCACCTCTCTGGCAGAGTTGAAGATAAAATAGAGGGTACAGTAGTCTCGTTAGGAGGAAAAGCCCTGCTTTGAGCCTGACATATGTTGGTGCATTTAGCAAAACTTACTTTAAACAACTAAGAATTTTATTCAATGTAAAACTTCTATATGTATCTAGATGGAAATACTGATCTGGCCTTGATTCATTTTATCTGCCATCTTATCTTATCTTATCTTATCATCTTATCTTGTCTATCT
Organism: Cebus imitator; assembly: GCF_001604975.1. NCBI lineage: Eukaryota > Metazoa > Chordata > Mammalia > Primates > Cebidae > Cebus > Cebus imitator. The sequence goes on from NW_016107871.1 coordinate 1,025,178, forward strand.
CATCCATCACCCATCTATCTAGTTATGTCCATAGGGTGTAAATGATAAAGAACTTTCTGCCCTCAAGCTGCTCCTAAGCTGGGAGGGAGACATTCCAAAAGACAGAACAGGAAGACCATAGTATTCATGGGATGCTTGGGGGTATCCACTGCAGATTGGCAGTGAACCAGGAAGCCTTCTGAAGGGTTAATAAGAAGAATACAGGTAAAGTGTATAGACAAGAAGTGGAGAAGGATGCTGGTAAGGACATTGGCAGTAGAATCCCCAGTATATGCAAAGGCCTGGGAGCAGGCAGGTAAAAGACACCCTAGGAACACATTGAGTAGTTAATCATGGATAAAGCCAGAGCAATGGATCATAAATGCTACTGAGCATAGAAGTCACCAAGAGACCTTGTTAAAATGCAGATACACACACAAAATATATTTGAAAAAAAAATACAGATACCATGACCCACCACAGAGATTCTGAACCAGTAGATCTGGGATGATGTCTAGAAAACCAGCATTTGACACAAAAGGCCCTAGGTAATTCAGAGGCAGGTATTCTCTTACAGCCCACTAAGAAACAATTGTGTGATATTGCAGGGATAGTTCTATATGTGTTATCTCTGAAGTGAAAGCTGTGGTCCCTTGCTATTCAAAGTATGGTCCTTGAAGTAGTAGACTTCGCATCCCCTGAGAGCTTGTTAGAAAGGCAGAATCCCAGGGCCCACTCCAGAACTTCTGAATCAGAATCTGCATTTTAAGAAGGCTCCCAGGTGATTTGATGCACATTAAAGTTTGCAAAGCACTTTATCAGGCAGGGATAGCCCCTTAAATAGTCTTATCAATAATAGTGAGATACTTTATATATAATAGATGATGGCAAGTCAGCGAAAAGCTGTAGTTGAGGGAGTGGTATGGTTCAGTTTGCTCTTTAAGTTAAAGATATTATTTACATTTTTTTTTGAGGAGTCTGTATTCTCCTTGCCTTTTCCCTTCTCTCTGTTCCAAGGAGTCATGCCCTTGATATTTCCTTAACTAAGCTTTTTTTTTTTTTTTTCATTTTTGTTTTCCAAGATTGACAGCCAAAGTTACCTAAACAAAATACTTTTTCTGCCTCTCCAAAAAGCCTAAGTGTGTAGAAGAGATGGGACAAGGGGTCTAAGCATGTAGAGCAGAGGGAGGGTGTTTGAGGCCAAGAATGGAAAGTAAGGATGTGTTTCTAGGAACTGAACAATGCCTAGAGATGGTGAGGCTCTGCCGGAACCGAGGTTAGCAGATCCATCTAAGGTTTTTTTTTCCCCTGGATTGGGGAGGAGTAGGGCCTACTCAAGGCACCCAGAGATGGGGTCATAAACTCAGGACTAGCCCAAGATTCTCAAGTCACCAGCATGGCACAGCCACCATGGAACCTCTCCTTGGAAACAGTGTGCCATAGATGCCCTAGCTGGTAGACAAAGTGTCCCCTCCCACAATCTTGCTTGGGATTGGGTAAGACCCTGAGATGTTGGTGCATCCCTGGGAGGGCAGCAACGGCAATAAACACTGAGAGGTTTTTGAGCCCATGGCCAGCTGATCACTGAGAATCAGGCAGTTTGATTTAAATAAAGAAACAGCATTTCTTGCTCATCTGAGAATAGGAACTAGATTCATCTTGCAACATTTAGAAGGTTCACCTTGATACTTTTGCGAATTTCAGGTGGAGTGACGTAAACACAGTTGTCTTTGTCTGGGCTGCTTTCTGTATTTCCTCCCCCTCTCAGCAATGCAGAAGCGTAGAGAAGCAATCAGAACTCCTTCACTCACTTTGGGATACCCAAGGAGGATAATGCACATGCCAGTACTGCTGTCACGGTCACATCATTCATCTGCCGCCTTTTCTCAGCTGAAAGGCTGAATGCAAAATTTCTCTTAACAACAGGATCTAGTTTTCCATTTTGCCATTTGGTAATTCTAAACTACAGAGTTGTACTAATTTCAAACTTCCAACAGTTTTAAGTCCTTTCTGTTTTTCATCAAGAAGTGCTTTACCCTTGGTGGATGAAATATCAAATGCTCCCTTGTACATCTGAATTTGATAATTGTCTTTAAGAATTAGAAATTGGCCGGGCGCGGTGGCTCAAGCCTGTAATCCCAGCACTGTGGGAGGCCGAGGCGGGTGGATCACGAGGTCAAGAGATCGAGACCATCCTGGTCAACATGGTGAAACCCCGTCTCTACTAAAAATACTAAAAATTAGCTGGGCATGGTGGCGCGTGCCTGTAATCCCAGCTACTCAGGAGGCCGAGGCAGGAGAATTGCCTGAACCCGGGAGGCGGAGGTTGCGGTGAGCCGAGATCGTGCCATTGCACTCCAGCCTGGGTAACAAGAGCGAAACTCTGTCTCAAAAAAAAAAAAAAAAAAAGAATTAGAAATTAAACTATCAAATTAGAAATTTGATAATTTCTAATATCTTACACGGAATGATTACTGTGTCTATTTAGTTCTCTAAGGATAACTAGTAATTATTTGCTTATCTGGGCATGGGTATATGGATGAAATCACATATATGTTCTACCAGCATATATACATACTAAAATGTCATCTTTTCAGTGAAGCTCCCCCACCATTCTTTCCTAGAGCAAATACCTTCATGTTTTTCTGAATCTCCATATCTGTATAGCTATACCAATAATTCTCAAACTTGACCACACATCAGAATTACCTGAAGGTACTTTTAAAACACACAAAAATACAGGAACTTGCCCCAGATGGATGGAATCAGGATTTCTAGGGGAGGGACAGAGGTATCTGCATATATATATTTTAAAACTCTCGAAGTGATTCTGATGCACACTGAAGGCTAAGATTCACTGATCTCCACCTCTCTGATGATACTGATGCTTTTCTACCTGGTGATACAATTGTTAGTGGATATGACTCTTCTGCTTTTCTGGATTTAAACCCTGAATCTCATTAGTCTCTGTCATTTTTCCTATCCCTAATACATGTACACAGACTACCTCAGTGCTATGTACATAACAGGTAATGATTTATTGGGTGAATATGATTATCAACCTACATCTAATAGTAATAGCTACTGTTGCAAAATAAAAATATCTATAATAATCTATAATATATGATAAAGGGAAAGGTATGATTTTAACATCCAAAATTTGGTACAAAGTTCTTAAATAAAAAATTGCAAGTATCCAAATCTATAAAAAGTCTTTGAAGAATTGAAAGTTTAAAAAAGTTTTAAAAACATGCTTGCTTTTCTTAATACAAAAACATTTTATGTTCATCACTGAAAGATAAGTAAACACAAGACAGTCAAAAAAAAAGAAAAAGGAAACACTTTTTTCAGTGGTCCCCCCTCCAAGATAAATACTATCATTTTTATCCAAAGAGGCTTTCTGGTAGTTCAAGACATTGAAAATTTTCAGAGCCTTAGGCAAAGCTGAAAGTTCTGGACACGGTAAAAAGAACTGATCATAAAGCAAAGTATGACCTAAAAGGGAAAAAAACTCATGGGCTACATTTTTCTAAGGCACCGCCTCCTGTGTACATAATCTTAAGACATCCATCACTGACCAAATCATACATTTTCAAAGATAATCATGGAGATGGAGGCTAGATAAAGAAAACCACATAGAAATAGAGCAGTCATCAGAAGCTCTGTTCCTGGAAGAGTGAGAAGCACACCTCCACAGGCATGGCTCAAGCAGGTCCTTTCTTTATCTCCTTATCTTAGAGGTCAGCTTGGCTGCATTTTTTCTGCTTCAGTGATTTACAGAACATTCAGTGTTTTCTGTATCTTTGCCTACTCGTCATTTCTTGCCCAGAGTTCTGAGGAGCGGCTAATCAAGAGAAAAATGCTAAGACTCAAGTTTTCAGCTAGAAATAAGCCTCAAAAAGTGGCAATTTGTGCATTACTTGATGTTGGGTTATGCCCTTAAATTACTTATTCCTTACAAATACTTTACTTTTTTTGCAAACCAGAATCACTGACTGTCAATTTTATGAAACACACTGCTCAGAAGTCTCCGGAGCATGCCCCCATTTTAAAAAAAGAATTCTCTGATCAGTCTGACTGAGTTTAGTTTTAGGTTGTGATTAGAACTCCTAATTAATCTCTGCAAACATGGAGATGTGGAAAGGAACTCAGCAGAAAAGCAATTGAGGGGCTCTCTCTGATTGTTTTTCCCGTTAACCAAGTCTATTGCAATCACTAGGCCAGCTGTGGCAAGTCTATTTAATAACTTTTCTTCATTTCCTGATTTTTTACTCAGTTTCTCCTGCACTCTTCATTCCTGGGCAGCCTGGGTTCATTGTTTGCTATTTCCGTCCATATGCTACTTTAAAATAATCACATGTGGATTTATGTTGAAGTCTGTCCTTAGCATTGGTTTCCTTGGCCAGCAGTTATCAATGATGGAAACCAATTTAACAGAAGACTTGGGTAAACCATGGAGGGAGAAAAACAAGAAACACATCCGTTCCTCCAGCATAATGTTCCATAGGGTGCTGAAATGATACGTTTTATTTTTAATTGAAAATAAATTTTTTTTCCAACAAAGGCCCATTGTGTGGTGAGGCACAAGAGGGCAGTGTTACGTTAAATTATGTTAAATTAAACTTTATGAAGATGTGATTAGTTATGGAAACCTGGAGGGATTTGATTAATCATAATGTTGGAAATGTGACTTCTATGCTAGTGGCAGTGAGAACATGAATAGTGCACAAGGAAATCAGAACCAAGTCCTAGGGCTCAGATCTGTTGACCATGCTTCATGACCTTGGCAAGTGGACAATGGTCTGAGAAGAGGTAGGAGATGAGCCCTCTGCAACTGAGCCATATCATGGATTTTGAGGGCCATGACCTCTAGAATACATTTCTTATGACCCTTGGATTTCAGAAGCCTTGCTTTTCTTGATAATTTGATATCGCTTTAGAGTGCTCTAGAGGGCTGGTACAGGGCCAAGGAGAAGGTAGAAAATGAATGGTTGAGAAGAAAGGGTCTGCTCTCAGTGTTTTAGGGTCAGAGGGTTCCAGGGCTTCACTTAAGCTTCTGGGCAGCTGAAAGTTTCACTCAAGCTCCAAAGCCAGGAAGCATTGGTGTTCCCATGTCTGCAAGGTGCTGGCCAAAAAGTGTGATTGGCCTTAAACCAAGCAAATTTCCTTGTCTTTGCTTTGTCTCTCTGCCCTGTCTCTTCTGCTATCTTCCTCATTTTCTCCTGGATGCCTTATCTTTCTTCCACAATATCCCGTCTGCTCCCTGAAGATTCCAAAAGTCACTTCTTTGTGCTTTATTTCCACATCTGTGGGAAATGGCCCCAAATGAAGCTATAATGTTTACACATGTGATAAAATGAGGAAAGTACCCATCAGAATGACTAGGATATAGTTTCTTTTTAATAAGCAATAAACAATTTTATTATTCCTGTGACTGTTAATCTATAGATGATGTTGAAAGTCAGTCTAACTTCTTTTATATTTTAAAAAATTTTCAGTATCCAAACACTCATACATTGTAAAAAATTTTTAAGGGGATTTACTAAAATTAGGTTGACTCTATAGGTATAATTTATCATTCAAGCTGGGACAACTTTGAAAGTGAAAAGTAACACCAGTATTAATTACACTAGGACAACAGGTATAAACCAGGACTATCTTAACCCAGTCAGGACATATAGCCTTGCTAATATAATGTGCAGGTTTTACTAAAGCAATGAATTCAGACTTGAAATGCTGGGGGAGTGGTAAATGCACAAACATGTAATAGGCGGTGTCTGTTGGGGTAGAAGCCCTGTCTTTAGGTCTTTTGTTATGAATGGTATCTCTCATATCCAAGGAAAAAAATCCATGGACACATCCCTATCTCAAACTCCAAGTCCCAATGTCTCAAAAAATAGGAATTTCTTCTTTTCCTGGTGATCTTTTCTTCACTCCAGTTTTCATAGCTCTTAAATCTGGGTAGGGAGTTGTGCTTTTGTTTCCTGACACCTGCAGAGTGGTATTTGCAGATCCTCTTGGGAAAAGAGTGAGGCCTAGGAAGAAAATGCCTTTTAAATATCATCCATTCAGGACAAGACTACCTGAACCCAAGCCCACTCCCATGTTCCTCCTCTGTAGCCCATGGTTTTTTTTTTTTTTTTTTTTTTTTTTTTTTTTTTTTTTTTTTTTTTTTTTTTTTTTTTTTTTTTTTTTTTGCACTGATCATGTTACATTGTGTGTATTATGTATGGAGGACAAGAACTCTGTCTCATTCATCATCGTCAACAACCAGGAGGACAGTTGCTGGTACGTAGTTTAATGTCCTTGACTTAAAGGAGAAAGAAAATAATGACTGGAGCCCTTAAAGAGTTAGAAAGGAAAAGCCCAGCCAGCTCACATAGAGTCACACAGGACTCTTCCAAGCAAGATGTACAATTTACTGTGGTAACAACTAAGTATTTATTGAGCTCTTGCTATGTGCCAGGACTTGCTAAGCACTTTACTTTTTTATTTCATTTAATATCACAACAGTCTTATTCCTGTTTTAGAGATGGGGAAATTGAGGCTTACAGATTTGGGGCAGCTTGTCTTAGATTCTAGCTTTGCTAAGTTAATTTAGATCAATGCTGACTGTTTCAGGCAGACCTACAGAAGCAACTTCTGAGAGGTAACAGAGATGATGAGGCCCAAAGTAGATGACAGCCACTCGGATGCTGCAGCTAACGTGATGGGGCCATCACTGTGAAAAGTTTTATGAGCTTTTCCTTCCAAAAAATGCAGAGCTATCCACCAAGTTATCTGCCTATTCTTTTCTGTTCTCAGTGAGTCTCTTTTTTCCAGGTTGAATTTGGACTCCAAGAGACTTCTCCACTTTTAAATGATTTCTCTTTGGAGAGATCACTTGAGCTACTTTTAAGAAATCCAATACTGGCCTATCAAGGGCCTCTTGCCACAATGGGTAATGTTTGTGGACTTGTGCAAAGACTTTCGAGTGATTAAGAAAGATGCTCTCTACGTAGTTAAGAGAAGTCATTTACTTCTCTGGTTGGTACTACTGATGAGTTCACTCCAATCCCACTAACCTATTATAATTTCTTAGAAACTTCCTAAGGACCAGGTATAGTTTCCCTTTTTCCTTGTCTCACAGTTTCACAGATTTAATGGACAGTGGTTTACTTTACACTGCTCTTCCCTGCTGACTCACAGGCCATGGGGCTAATAGGACAGATTTTAGAGTTTTGCAAATGTCGTTGTCACTGCTCTGAGACCATTCTAGAATGCATTCTCAGAGGTTAGGAAAGAAGGGAACAGCAATTGGAATCATTTTCCCAGTACTATTTAACAACATAGTTACCTTAAAAGAGTGATCACATTGTATTTGGTATTGGGCCACAATTTAATTGCAACTTTGAAACAACAGCAACAAGAAGAAAATCAATATTTTAGTCTGCTCTGAGTGTGTGCTTGAAAGCTCCTACATGAGCTAAGGATCTAGGAGTTAAAACTTCATGATTAAAACTTCCAATTATTTAGAGGATGGAGTATTGTTTTTTCTGCACAGCATCTATTCTATATCAGTTAGCATAATCTAGGTTTTGCTGCTGTAACAAACAACCCCCAAATCTTGGTGGTACATAACAAGAAGGACTTATTTCTTGCTTAGGTGCATGACCACAGGGGTTTGTCTGAGGGCTGTTCTCATGTGGTCTCACAGAAATTGAGGCTGAGGGAGATTTCATCTTGATAGGTGCTTCCTTGATCTCTGCAACAGTTGGAAGAGAACATAGAGAATCACAATTTGGCCTACAAAGCTTCTTCCAGAAATAATACTTGTTCACATGTCATAGGCCAAAGGAAGTCACTTGTATACCTCTAAATTCAAAGATGCTGGGAAGTATAAACTCACCATGTGGTTTGTTGGCAGAGAGCTGAAAATATGTGATGAATAGTGCTCATGACCTCTGATTTTTTTTCCCATAACGTGAAAGTTACAGACATTCAACATTCATTGAAAATGAATGCAGGGAACATCCATATACCATTTATGTTTAAATTCAACAATTGTTAATTTTTTCCACATTTATGCTCCTCTCTCTCTTGCTCTGCATGTGTGTGTGAATGTGTGTGTTTCCTGCTTCCTCTTCACATCAAAATACATGAATTTTGCTTTAAGGGAAATGGATTTCCCATTCTTAGTCATGTGCCTGTGGGGACTGACAACCTCAATTCTGGCAAGCTCTTTTGCAGGAACTGCCAGAGGAGACTTTGTTTCCTTCTCTGGATGGTTCAGTACAAGGAAGTGATGCTCAGACTGCTGCAGCCACTTTATGTCCATGAACAGAGAGCTCAGAGCTGCCAAGGGCCCACTGTGAGACAGGCAGCACTGGAGGAATCAGGCTGTAGAGACAGGCAGGACCTGGGTACTTGATGGCATTGTTTGTGTCTTTCCTGAAATAATCTTTAAACTTTTCATTTAGGTAAGAAAATAATTTGCTGTTTTTGCAAATACTTATGAGTATCAGTAAAAGACCAGTGGGGAGAACCCATATGAGTGCCATGACATCTTAGGTGTGTTAAATGGTATTTGGTCTGTGAATGATGGCAGAGTGAATGAAGCTCATATCATACCTGCCTTCTTCTTGTACAATCATCACTTTTATAATAATACAGAGAGTGATGATTTATAATGAGAACACTATCCTTATCTAGGCCTTTGTTTTCTGGTGTTTGTCAGGCAACTTGAAGGTGGAAGTCCTCAATGCCCAAATGACTGTAAGGCAAATGTGGCTCACTTAACTGGTAGGTTTTGTGTTAAGGGGTTGAGTTTAGGGGTTCAAATTATATTTCCCTCATCCTACATGCAGGATATGCAGAATCTCTCTCCTCAAGATGAAAGGAAAGAACTCTGATCATTCCAGAGTCGCCTCATCCCAGTTAAGCCATCTCAGCAATAAGAAGTTCTCTCTATCTGTGTCCATATATGACTACAGAGGAGTCTGCTCGAACCAACTACCCCTTGTGGATCAACTGCTGTTGCAGGGAAATCAGGAAACAATTTTGCCCAGGTGATCAGGGAGGGGAGTGGACACCATGCTCAACCACTCTTGGAGTAGGTGGTAATGGTGTTGGAGATCAGTACCAGAAATAAGGATGCTGGGCAGATGAAAACAGCAAGACCTTCTACTACCCATCTTGCCATCCAAAACAAACAAGCAAAAATAATAGACATGTACTAAAAGCTTATAGGTCAGGCAGTCTATTAAGTTCTGTGTGAGACTCCCAAGGAGTTCTGGGCACAAATATTGCCATTTAGGAGCACATAGCACTCACAAAGATAATGCAAAATCAGAAGTGCCAAGAAGGGGAAGGATATAGTTAAAGGGCTACACATTTTTAGAAGAAATATCTGCTTCCTATTGCTGGGGAAACTAGATAATGACTTCGCAGAGGTAATACTGGCATCATGATTAAATACATAAATTACTGGCCCCTAAAAGACAAGGGTTTGAATCCTGGCTCCACTGGTTATTAGCTGTGTGACATTGGGCAAGTCATACTCTCTGAACTCATCTCCACATCTACAAGGTGGGAGTAAGACACTATCTGCCTCATAGAGAGGTGGCATGGATATGAGACACGTGCGAGCCCTCAGCACAAGGCCTGGCATGAAGGCCCAATGGATGACAGATGACGCGGTTTTGTTGTAATTGTTTTTAGAGCTTTATTTGAAAGCTTCCACCTGGAAAAGAAATACAGCATCCTTAATGACAGTTGTGAATGTGCTGAGGATATTGAAAGCTGATGTGATTGCAAGGACACCAGGGGCTTGTCTTTGGGAATGAGGGAGGAAGGGGGTCCTTGTTTTCACATGACGGACGGTAGCCACGTGGTGGGTGGCAGCTAGATTGTGTCATACCCATTTGTGTGCCCAAAGCTTTCTGTTTCCTATTGGAGAGGACAAACAGACAACCAAAGAAAAATAGACATGAATTAAGGGCGAAAGGATGGTAGGTCTGTTTTGGATTAGTGGAAATAAAATGGGTGGAAAACATTTGGTTGTTTGATCATAAGGAGAGCTATTTTTAAAAGCCCCAGGTTTGTATGTTCTCCAGAAAATTTATTCTTAGTAATAATGGCAGGAAGTCATGTGTTGTAGGAAAAAAGATGTAACTTGGAAGATCTGACCTGAGTCTTGAATCCAGTAGGCTCTGTTATGTGAATACGGGAGGGCCCACTTAGAGTTACCAGCATCAGTTTCCTCATCTGCACTTGAGAGTGATGCTGTACTTTCCTTGTGGACGTTTGGGGGGGGGCGATCAAGTGATAGAATGAAATATAAACTGTTGGAAGAGGCATTCACACTGTAGGATGAGATGTGGAATAGAGCAAAGAGTGTTGGATGCACGGGACAGGGGAAGTGTGTGGTCAAGTAAAGACAGCACAGGTCAAATCACAGAGTGGAGCTTTTCTAACTAGGGGATTTGTGAAAGTTTGGAAATGTAGCCCTGTCTTTGGAGGACGACTTGTTTGTTATGAGTGTATTTCAATATTGTATTTTTCATTTTGATGAAAATCTAACAAAGACAATGTAAGCCTGTTCTGGATCATCTGTTTCTCCTTATAACCAAGTGCTGTCATGCAATGTCAGTGCCTACATTTGCACTGGTTTACAGCAGTGTTGGAGCCAAGACAAGAAATACCACTTTGATTATCACAGGCTAAAATGAAGGCAGATCTTACACATAAATGATGAATTCTAGCCAAGGGAAGGGCCAGGCAATATCATGGGGTACTGTATAAGCAACTCATGTAAATTTGCAAGTGGTGATTTAGAGTCAGCAAAATCATCTTTCATATTATTACTTCTAGTAGTGGGAATTTTTAGTTTTGTTTGGATTTAATTTTTAATTTTTTATAGTCATACAAAGTTTATAAATAAAAATGCCTGGTTTTATGTTGTTATGTATTTTTGTTTATATTATAATAAAATTAAATATTATAAAATTTATTTAAAGGAACTTTAGGGATTGGTATGGTTTTATTTTTTTATTTAAGAAGAACCATACTGTATGTGTTTGAGAAAGCATGATGTTGATCATAAAAGGTTTCTCTTGAAATAAGCACATGAAAAAATGCTCAACATCATTATTTAGTGGGGAAATATAAACTAAAACCACAATGAGATATCGCAACATATCTGTTAGAATTGCTAAAACTAAAAGACCTGCATTTCACCAAGTGTTGGCAAGGCTATGCACCAACTGGAATTCTCTAATCTGCTGATGGGCATGGAAAATGGTACAGCCACTTTGGAAAACAGTCTAGCCATTCCTCGAAAAGTTAAACATATAGTTACTATAGGACCCAGTCATTCCACTCCTAGATGTTTACCCAAAAGAAAGAAAAGCATACGCCTATATAAAGATGTTACATGAATGCTCACAGCAGGTTTATTTCTAATAGTCCCAAACTGCAAATAATCTGAGTGTCTATCAATAGTAAATGGATAAACCAATTGTGGTATATCCATACAATGGATTATTACTCATCAATGAAAAGGAATAAACCATTGATAGATCCAAGGGCATGAATAAATCTCAAAATCAATGTGCTGAGTAAAAAACAAAAGTGCAAAATGTATGTTTCCTTCTACATAAATCTCTAGAAAATGCAAACTAAGGTATCACAACAGAAAGATTAGTGGTTGCACTGAAGATAGAGAGGGAGGAATGGCAAAGGGCACAAGAAAACTTTTAGAAGAGATGGATATAGTCATTCTCTTGATTGTGGTGCTGATTTCCTAGGTATATACATATTTCAAAACTCATAAAATAATACCCTGTAGATATGTGCAGTGGATTTGCCAACTATACTTCAATAGAATTGTTAACAAAGGACATGAACAAACACTTCTTAAAAGAAGACATTCTTGTGGCCAAAAAACATGAAAAGAAGCTCAACATCACTGATCATTAGAAAAATGCATATAAAAATGACAATGACATACCATCTCATGCCAGTCAGAATGGCAATTGTTAAAAAGTCAAGAAATGATAGATGCTGGAGAGGTTGTGGGAAAATAGGAATGCTTTTACATTGTTGGTGGGAATGTAAATTAGTCCCACCATTGTGGAAGACAGTGTGATTGTTCCTCAAAGATCCAAAACTAGAAATACCATTTGACCCAGCAACCCCATTTCTGGGCATATACTCAAAGAAATATAAATTATTCTGTTCCAAAGACACATGCACGTATATGTTCATTGCAGCACTATTCACAATATCAAAGACATGGAATCAACCCAAATGCCCATTGATGATAGACTGGATAAAAAAAGTATGGTATGGTCAGGTGTGGTGGCTCACGGCTGTAATCCCAGCACTTTGGGAGGCCAAGGTGGGTGGATCACCTGAGGTTAGGAATGTGAGACCAGACTGATCAATATGGAGAAGCCCTGTCTGTACTAAAAATACAAAATTAGCCAGGTGTAGTGGCGCATGCCTGTTATCCCAGCTACTTGGAGGGCTGAGGCAGGAGAATTGGTTGAACCTGGGAGGTCGAGGTTGCAGTTAGCCAAGACTGAGCCATTGCATTCCAGCCCGGGCAACAAGAGCAAAACTCCATCAAAAAGGAGGGAAGGAAGGAAGAAAGAAAAGAAAGGAAAGGAAGGAGAGGGGAGGGGAGGGGAGGGGAGGGAAGGGAAGGGAAGGGAAGGGAAGGGAAGGGAAGGGAAGGGAAGCAAAAGAGAAAAGAAAAAACGTGGTACATAGACACCATAGAATACATGGCCTTTGCAGGGACTTGGTTGGGGCTGGAAGCCATTATCCTCAGCAAACTAACACAGGAACATAAAACCAATCATTGCTTGTTCTCACTTATAAGTGGGAGCTGAACAATGAGGACACAGGACACAGAGAAGGGAATAACACACACTGGGGCTTGTTGGAGGGTGGGATCAGAGCTAATGCATGCTGGGCTTAATATCTAGGTGACGTGTTGATAGATGTAGCAAATAACCATAGCACATGTTTACCTTTGTAACAAACCGGTACATCCTGTACATGTATCCTGGAATTAAAAATAAAAATTAAAACATACATACTTCACCAAACTTTGCCATCAGAAAGACTTGGTTTTGAAACCCAGCTTTGACTCTCACTTGTTCACTTGGGCAGTTGCTTAACATTTTGAGTGTCACTTATGAAATGAGTCTAATGATGCCTACCTCAGAGGGTTGTCATATAGCCAAGGGAAATAAATGTATCTTATAACAAAGTATTAACAGTACACAGTAAATAACCAATAAGTGGCAGTTGTGGGGTGGAGCGTTCACCTGACAAAGCAATCTGGACTGTATTTCCATGCTGACATTTATTTTCCTGTTTTGGAGGATCATGCTGTGCATTTATGATCCATCATGCTATGCACTTATGAATCATGAATGCTCCAATAAAAAATGTAGGCTGGGCGCGGTGGCTCAAGCCTGTAATCTCAGCACTTTGGGAGGCCGAGGCGAGTGGATCACGAGGTCAAGAGATCGAGACCATCCTGGTCAACACGGTGAAACCCCGTCTCTACTAAAAATACAAAAAATAGCTGGGCATGGTGGCGCGTGCCTGTAATCCCAGCTACTCAGGAGGCTGAGGCAGGAGAATTGCCTGAACCCAGGAGGCGGAGATTGCGGTGAGCCGAGATCGCGCCATTGCACTCCAGCCTGGGTAACAAGAGCGAAACTCCGTCTCAAAAAAAAAAAAAAAAAAAAATGTTCTGCCCTGTCACCTGAAAGCCTATGTACAGCCACAAACAACAAAAATGCCCATTGCTCATGTTGGCTTCTACATTAGTGGAATCAGAATCTTGAGGTTGAGGGAGTGGGAATCAGCAATCAGTATTTTAAAAATTTCTGCATGGTTCAAATGTATAGGGACATTTGAGAACTAGGGCTCTCTTGCTGTGCTGCTCAAAGTGTGGTCCCTAGACCAGCAGTATCACATCATGTGAGACCTTCTTAGAAATGCAGCATCTCAGGCTGAAACTCAGATCTGCTGAATCAGAAGCTGCATTTCAGCAAGAACAACAGGTGATGTATATGCGCATTAAAGACCGAAAGCAGCAGATGGGATGATCTTGGAGGATCCTTTTATTTTTTAAAAAAAGCTGTGTCAAAGTTTTGAATGTGATGTGATAACATAATGTCCCATGTTAAAACCTATTGGGAGGACTCAAGGGACCAGAAGATTATACCTCAGAGAGTAAAGCAGGTCAGAGGAAAATTTACCAGAGGAGATTCTTACTTCCTGGAACAGAAGGCCCTCAATTAGTCCTTTATAAAATAACAACTGGGGAAAATTTGGGAAAAAAATTGACCTCAATAGAAACTCTGTATTTATGTACTTACCAAATGGCTCCATTTATGTGGGTCATTTTCAAACTGTTTTCAAATATTGCCATTAACACAATTCTTTTTTCTCAGAAACCTGACTTCATGGGCCAACTTGCAGTTTGCTTGTACTTAACTTCTATGTATTAAATATGTCTATCTGCTAGCCTCTGTGCAAGAGCTTTTGCTACTCTGTCTTATTCAATTTAACCCTCATATTAACCCTGTGAAATAATTACCATCAGTAAACCCATTTTTAAAATAAGGGCAGTGTGGCTTAGGGAGCTAAGTGACGCTCTAAAGGTCCCATTCAGCCAGAAACTGGCAGCACAGGGATTTGAACCCATGTTTGATTTGTGTAAATCAAAGCTTGGGTGTGTACCAAAGCTAGCAGGGCAGAGAGATGAAGACCATGATGCTGGAGCTGGCCCGTCTGGGTTTGAGTTTTAACTCCATGTTGAATAGAAGAATGAATGAATGATTTTGTTGTGCATAAATAACTGAGAGTCAGGGGACAAGGTCCAGACCGGCCGCTGCTATAGACAAGCAGACATGAGGCAATGATTTCAGGGATAGAAAGGGCAGAACAGTGGCACTCAATATCCAATTTGGAGGTTTGAGGGTGGGGCACGGAGTAGGAAGTGGAGGATGGAAAAGGGGAGGGGGATATTGTAGTTAGGAAGGATAGAGTTTCAGGGAGATGGAGGTATTGATCACAAACATGCCTGCGTCGTATTTTTGCCCAATTTAAGTGACAACGTGTAACGACTATGTTTGGCATGTGGCCCGACACCTACCGAGACTTAGTAAATCGTAACCAATCACTAGATCCAAGGACAAATCTACTGTTACTATTTTCTGTCAATCAAGAGCCTCTGCAAGAACCAGCTGCCTCTTTTCTTGTCATTCCATTATCTTCCTTTTCTAAAGAAACTTACCGCGAACTGAAAGCCCAGTTCCACCCAGTGCCACATAGCGCCATACTAAAACTCTACTTCAAAGATTATGAAATACCTCTTTGCAGTTGTTTTCCTATATTCTTTTCTTTATCTAACTTGATTTTTATGTCACCTTATTTTAAAAATATATTAATTAAACAAGAAATATAATTTTGTGAAAAAATAGAAAAAAATGTAAGCAAAAAGAAAGAAAACATAATATGTAACTCCAGTCTTTCATTGTGTAATATTTAGGTAATTGGCAATATGTTACCATTTATAAATAATGCTGGTGTGACATCCTTATCTGCAAACCTTTGCGCATATCTTTTATTATTTCATTAGGACATATTTTTGAAGCAGAACCAACAAAGCCATTTGTCACTGGTTTTCACTGTGTCCTGTAGCACTAGGTTCAGGGTGTAAACCCACAGGTAGAAATTTGGGGGGAAATGATAAGTGGTAAAATTTGCCCTTCCTGATTTACATCTATATCTTCCCCTGAGACTGAGTCTGCTCTGGGGTGTCTCAGAGGTAACATTTCAAAATGGTATTTGGGAAACTCACCTATTAAAAGTGCCCAAGAGCTGCATTTAATTCTGCAGTCCCTGGCCCACCTCTGCTCCACACCCTGGGCTTTCCTGTATAGCTCCCTCTAGCTCCAAGATCTGAAATGCCAATAGGAATCATGATCTCTCTTTCGAGAATAAAAGTTTCCCCACTCTTTGAGAGAACTCAAGCTATTATTTTACTTTTATACAGCCTGAATCCTGGAAAATTGTATCATTTTACTATAAATAAAGTCAAACTAGTTCAAATTGGTCATTCCAGTGATCAGAGAGAGAACATCCGTATGAACAGGAACCAGATCTAAGTCAACCAATCATATTTGTTATAAAAAATACTTTCTCTAAACGCAAAGTGAAAATTAGAAAAAAAAAAAAATCAATAGTTTTCATTAGGAAAGGAAAGCACATAAAATAACATTGCAAGTCTTGATGTTGGAGAAAGCTCACCTGGGCCTACCAAGAAAATGCAAGTGCTGATGGATGAGTTCCTCAGAAGCTGACAATAAGATGAATATTTTTGAGGCCCCAAATCAGTTTGGTTTATAAGTGCCCTGAGTCATTTGTGCTATGTTCAAATTTCTTATGAGAAAGGAGAGAGATGTGGCTGTTGACTTGAACATTAAGGAGTAAAATCCTCTCCAGCTGGCTCCTGGGGGAAATTCCACAGCATGACGGTGGCAGTATCTCTAGTTTATGGCCTCAAGTGGACCTCTAACCTCAAGACTCAGCTTTTTTTCAAGGCCTTTGTCCAATAAACAAAAGAAGGTAACCTAACCACATAGCAAAACAGAATTCCTGTTATCATCCTCTCATTTATAGTACTTGGCCAGCTAAAATGTTTATCACGTGATTTTTATAAACTACTCATGTAGAAAAACTGAAACTAAAGCCAGGTTAGAGATGGCAGCCTAATTGTTTTTTAGGTTACCAGAAAATTTGTACCAACACATTACAAAAGAGGATAACCAGATGGACAGTAAATATTTGAAAGATGACTTACATCATTTATTACCATAGAAATGCAAATTAAAAACACAATGAAACACCACTACAAATACACCAAATGGTTAATATTGACTGCATGTCATCAAGGTGAATGCATGTATATTCAGTGGCCCAGTAATTCAGCACTGACTTACACATTCCAAAGGAATGTGTGCACCAGAAGGCATGTACCAAAATGTTCCAAGAAACAGTCCTTTTAATAGCCATAAAATTGGAATCAACCAAAATTTTATCAACCATAGAATGGATAAATTGTGTTGTATTTCTGCATGGGAATACTACATAGCAATACAAAAAACAAAGTATCATGACATACAACCACATGGATAAATCTCAGAGATGCAATGTTGGACAGTATAAGCAGATGTACAGTAAATACCATGTGATTTCATTGTATTAGGTTGGTGCAAAAGTAATTGAGGCTTCTGCCATAACTTTCAATAGCAAAACCCGCACTTACTTTTGCACCAACCTAATACAATATTTAAAACAGGCCAATCTGATTGGTGATGTTAGAGATCAAGCCTGGTTAACTCTTGGTGGGAGGGGAAGTTACTGAGAGGGTGGATGATAGAGGCTGGTCACATTCTATTTCTTGCCTTATTACCTTAGTGGGAACACTTTGTAAAAATTAATTGAAGCCATACATTTTTTTATGTAGGGTGCTTTTCTGTAGTGAATAAAATAGTTTATTTTTAATAAGAGATCCCGAGAAAAGGTCTGATAAATAAGCATATCATCTCATTTAATCAGATGAAGAAAATCACTGTGATTGATTTGAGGACAATGATTTTTATAATTACATCTTATTTTGCTCAGTAAGTGTGCAATGAAAATTTGTAAGCAAACAAATTTTGCTAAATTGAATCCAGTTCTTTTTAAGGAGATACTGTGATAAATCATTTTGAGAAGGTTCTTCCTCTCTAATTCATCTCATCTATGAATTAAGACTTTTATTCATTAGGCTTGTTTCTAGCAAGGTACATCTGAAATACTTCAAATATAGGTGGTTTGCTGTTCTGTTTTTATTTAACTTAAGCTCTATGCTCCAGTGGCACCTACATTCACCATAGCACTAGTTTGCTAGGGCTGCCATAATATATTACAGCAAACTGAGTAGTGGTTGCTATGAAGCTCAGTCTCCACAGCACAGGAGGCTGGGCTTCATAGCAAGCACATACTCAGTTTAGAGAGACAATGGCCAACCATGAGAGAGGATGCAGGATTCTCTCTCTTAGCATCCCACTTTTATTACTCCTGATGGTGTACAGCCTTTAAACAACAGAAATGTATTCTATCATGGTTCTGGAGGCCAGAAGTCTAAAATCAAGGTGTTGATGGGGCCTTGATTTTCATCATTTTATCTTCTCAACAATTCTGCCATTTTGTAGCAGATGTCACAACTGCGGTGGTACAGAGAATTAAGGTAACTTTCTCAAAGTCACATGACTAATGAGTGATTGAGGCCAGGTCCATCTGCTCCAAAAAGCAGATGCCTGCTCTTAAAATTGTGCCCAGTGACAAAGAGCATTCAGTGCATGCCCATTATGGACCAGGCCCTGAATTAGACCATAGGTGGTAGAATTAGACCGTGGGCCTTGGCTCTGAGCTCATGACCTATATACCTAATTAACTTGAGAATATAAATGGCAAACCATTCAGTCAACAAATCTGTAATGAAAACCTTGAACATGCTAGGCATGGGTTTAAGCACTTATGCGACTTTAACAAACATGACCGGAAAACGCTGCTCTCTTGGGGTTTATAAGTCTATTGGAGAAAACGGAATACTAATAAGTAAGCAAAGAGGAAATAAGATGTGTCCAGATTGTGATAAATGTTCTGAAGGAAATGAGCTGAGGAATTAATAATACCTTGATTTCACCCCTTCTGGACAAGTAATAATTTAGCAGTGACCTTTGAGAGTAGAACCATGTGTAGGCACTGGAAATGCTAGAGCCTAGTGGTTAGGTTATAAAGCTCTGCATAAAGACTTGGTTAAGCTCCTGCAAGTTGCTTGAAACCTCATCTGTAAAACAGGGATAATAGTCCTCACATTAGAAGGTTGCTTCACTAATTAAATTAGTTAATAGACTAAAAGCATTTTCACTGAGTAAGGGTTCAACAAAAGTTGTGACTCATAACTACCATGATTATACTTATGTAGGCAATAAGGTTAGAGAAGGGGTGAGGTGGTAAGGAGTTGCTAAAGCACCTCTGGCTCTCCCTGCCCATGAATACCACTGTGTATTTGATCTACCTCCACAGCACAGAAGGCTAGGCTTCATAGCAAGCACATACTCAGTGTAGGGAGACAATGGCCAACCGTGAGAGAGGATGCAGTGTTCTCTCTCTCAGCATCCTGCTTTTATTACTCCTGATGGTGTGCAGCCTTTAAACCAAGCCCTTTCTCACCTTATGTTCATTAATTCTGTTTCCTATCTTCTCAAAGCTGCCCACGGAGCCTTCCCGGCCCACTGGCTAGTACTATGTTGCACACACAGCCACTGCTGATAGCATCTCATGATGCATGCAGGGCAAGTTTGGATATTGACAGCAGTAACTGGTCGCAGGACACGCCCCACAATTGCAGAGCTGATTTCTCTCTCTGCCCCTACAGTGATGTGATAGATTTCATTCCCGGAGAGCTCTGCAGGCAAGATTTAAGTATGATTTTCCCTGCTGAGAGCCTGGAATAAAGTCTTCACAGATTGCCAAAGCAGGCTCAGTGAATCACTCTGGCTTTCCGGTGCTCCTCGTTTCTCGGCATGGAGGACACAACCTGATTTAGTAAGTGTCACTCTCACCTTCTATTCATCACCAGCCTTAGACACACTGTCAGGTGGTGAAACTCAGTTGCAGATGTTCCTATCAGCCCATAACATGAGCAAAGAGCCTTTTCCCAACATAGCCTTTCAAATAGGAGATTTGAGACAGGTTTGCAATGTGCCAGGGTCACTGAGTGGCCTAACAAGGCAGTAATTCCTGGGTCCAGTTCTGAAGCATCAGCTCTGGAAAAAGTCTATGTTAAAGCTTATGGATCTTGACAGGATGTAGAATTTTGTTTACAGAAGTTAAATGTATTGGCCTAGGAGTAATCTGGCACAGGTTTGACTCTACGAACCACTTTTTTGTTGCTTTGGACAAGTTGTTTAACCCCTCTGATCCTCAGTTTGTTCATCTGTAGAACAGCACTTAGTCTAGGGGTTGTTCAGTGATACAGTGCATGTCAGGTACTTAGTTCAGTGCCTGGCTGCTAGTGCTCAATAAGAACTAGTGGTTTTTAATGCTGTGGTTATTCCTACTGTGTTAGTGTTATCATTGATGTTATTTACAACCAGGCCAATGATTAGCCCAATTCTGTCTTTTCTCTTAGCCTTGCTTTCATGGAGGGACTGGAGGGACAGTCTTTTAAAAAGTGTCATTTTGCTCTCTGGACTGACTGTAGGTGAAAAAGTTAGAGTACTATAGTTTGAATTTGTCCTCTCCAAAATCCAGCTGTTGGCAATGTAATACTACTAAGATGTGGGGCTTTTAAGAGGTGATTAGGTAATGAGCGCTGCTTCCCCCTGACTGCGATTAAGGCCCTTCTAAAAGAGGCTTCATGCGGCCTTGCCCTTCAGCAAGCTTGCCCTTCTGCTTTGTGAGAACACAGCCAGAAGGCACTCCGTAGATCAAATGCTGGAAGCTTCATTTTGACTTCCCAGCCTCCAGAACAACATAAGAAAACAAATTTTCATTTTTTATAAATTACCCAGTCTTAGGTATTTTGTTGTAGAAACACTAAACAAATGAAAACATGGAAGCAACAAATTATGATGTTGAGAAGAGATAGCACTGGACTTAGAGTCCCAAAATGTGATGTTAAGTTCATGCTTCTCCACTTACTGGAGTTAGGGCAAGTCCCTTAAGCCCTTTTGAGCTTTCCTTCCCTCTCATGCCTCCTTCAAATGGTTGCTGTGCATATTAATAATGATTTCTTACTCTTAGTGTAATATCTACTATCTAGACACTGTGAGTTATACAGCTATACATACAGACATGAACTTAATTATCTCAACAATCCTGTGACTTCTATTTAACCTTCTATTTAAAGGTTAAAGCCCTTCTATTTAACCTTCACTGTCTCATAAAATGAGATCATGTGTTTGAAGGTGAAAATTCTCCAAATCTTTCTGGCGTCCTGCAATATTAAATCCAGACCCCTTAATGTGCCATTTAGTGGCCATTAAGGTTTCACCCAGACTGCAGTTCCATCTTCTGGTCCTGTCTATAGCTGGGATCTGTGTTTCCTCTACTGCAGCCATAGTTCGCTTGCCATTTCCCAGAATTTATAATTCTCAAAGAGACTTCTGAATCTTTGCATATCTATTCCCTTTAGCTGTAATGTCCTTCTGTTTGCTTGTTTACCCGGACAATTTCTACTACTGACTTGAGGCTCAGGATAGGTGACTTTTATTATGATTTGTGACCCTGATCTCTAAGGTATTGCCTTGTCCTTTGTCTTTTTAGTGCACCCTGCATATGATTTTCACACAGCACAAATCACACCCTGCGAGGATTATCTATGAGACTCTGTGGTTATCTCTATTCAAAATGCTAAACAGGAATCAAACTGCCAGCGCCAAATACAGTGCCTGGCTCACAGTGGGTGCTTGATACATGCTTATGGAATGAATGAATGGAATGTGCCCAGTTGCCTGATGGGGTTTGTACCCTGCTACACCTCTTTGACCTTTTTCAACCTTACCTGTGATGGGGAGGTTTTTGGCTCAGTAATGAGTTTAGCACTATAACATATACTAGGACTGGAGACCCATATTATTATTATTATTGTTCTTCCAAAATTTTTACTTTAAGTTCTGGGATGCATATGCAGAAGGTGCAGGTTTGTTACATATATAGGTACCCATATTATTTAGAGAAATCTGGTTTGCTTTATAGAAGAGCTTGGGTAAATGGCTCTTGGCCAGTGCTGGATCTGGGAAGCCTCCTTGGCCTTATATGTATCACAGGCACACACTTGGCCCTAAATTTCTGCATCAAGAAATTTATCCTGAGAGTGTAATCAGTACTGGCGAGAATACTTTATCTTCTTGCTATTCATCATTGTGTTTCATATAATAGCAAGCAATTTATGAAAAAAATCTAAACGTTATACAGTGAGGGATTGGTTGAATAAAAGTTGGTAGCTCTGTATAAAATTTAACATGTTCCATTAAAAATAATATTGTAGATGAACAATTTTGTATGGGAAAAAATGTTCCCATGTAGAGTAAGAAAAATTGACATACAACATGATTCCTTATTTATAACAATTTACTATCTATAATTTTATAATAACTTTAATTTTTAGTATATAGATAGTATAAATGTTTCTATATGTCTGTGTGTGTGTGTGCATACGTGCACACTTGGGAAAAGATTTGAAAGATTATACACCAAGAGTTTGACAGAACTTTTTTTCTGGCTGATAGAATCACAGGCATAACAATTTTTTGGGTGTAAAAAATATTCTGAGGTTATATTTAATATTAAAATATATTTACATTCACAGCAGTCTTCAGTAGAATTTGTTTTCTAAATGTGAATGTTTCCATTACATTAAAACAAAAATGTTCTTCTCCAGTGACATAGTGAAATGATTCTGGCTGCAACTGATCAAAGTCTCCTCTCTATTATATGTGACAAACTATTCTAAAAGTGATGTCTTTGGGACAATTCATGATTGGATTGCTGGGGTGAAAAATTATCTTTGTACAGGCAGGAGGAAAGGGTGAATTATAATTGCTTCTTTAAATGGATTTTATGTTGAGAGTTCTGACTGATTTATGTTTTAAATCAGGCTTTCCAAAAACTCCCCCAAATATATCAGCCAACAAAAATGGTTAACCCATTGAGACTCCAGAGATAGTATTATAATGAGACATTTAAAATAGAGATCATGAGAAAGTACTCAATTGTAGGCAAGTTGCCATCTGCAAGGCTAATGTAATTATATAGACCAAATCTCATATAGTTTTTCCTCTCACCAAATTCCTCTGGTACTTAGGTCCTTCATTCACAATCTAGCCCCTGATTATACAGTGTCTTATATTCTTCCCTTCTTATTTTTTGGAATAAATTATTTTCCCCTCATCACAATGTGAATTTCTGAAGGTAAGCATGTGCTGTATACTTTTTTTCTTTAGCAAATCAACACCGAGCTAGGGATTCATGAGCAGAGAATAGTGGGTGAGGATCCTTAACCTATTTTTAGTATTTCAAAATGTCAGCCAGACATGGTAGATTTTCCCATCCTAAAGTCATTTACACTAAAATGTCAGTTTTCTTTGCTTTTGGCTGGAAGTATATCAACAGAATGGTAACCCTGGTTACTTTTTGCTTGCTAGATGTACCAGTTGGCTCCTGAAGACATTAAAGAAATGTCTGGGATGTGTGTGAAGGGCCAGTTATCAGAGCCCCATGGTTTGACAGTGAAGAATTGCAAACCATTGGCTAAGGACATAGCTGAACACAGTGTTAATATTTAATACGTGTTAGTTCACTCGAGGAGAAAACGACCTCTATTTCATAAGATAATTTATTCAATTTGATTGACCTCAAATCAAGCAGACCAAATCATGGGCTATTGACTAAAATTTTCAATTCCTACTGTTTTGAGATAGCAGTTTCCCATATGTTGCATCAGAATCACCTGGGCAACTTTTTAGAATACAGATTCTCTGAGTCCTCCTTTTCATTCCCTCCAAGATTCTGATTTAGTAGTTCTGGGGTAAATCCTGGGGATCTGAATTTTACAAGCACCCAGGAAATTATTATGCATAGTTAAATTAGGCACTGCTAAAAGACTGACATTAAATCTAGTAATAGGATTCATTTTTTAAAGCTTATTTTTCCCCCTGTCTAAAACCAGAGAAGATTCCTAGAGCTCTATTCCCCTGCATTCAAGTGTCCTACCTTGGATGATCGATAGAAAGTCCCAGATCTTTTGTCTGTTCTTTCTCCCTCATCTTATCCCCAATAAGCATTTTCTGTGGGACATTACCTTGATGAAATGTGAAGGTTGCATTACTTGCCATGATGTCAGTGGAGAATTCTCTGCTGGGAATAGAGTGACTCTTTTTTCTCCTGATATCAAGGATGTGAAGGCTCTAAGATAAACAGGGGCTTTAGTATAAATTGTTAATTCAGAAAGGAAAAAACGGCATGATTTGCTTCCAGGTCATATTCCAAGAGATATACCTGACATAACTATTATTCTTCTCTCCTTAAAAGATCACTTGTTTTTTCAACAGTGTAGGCAAGGCAGACTCTGATCTTGAATGAGTTTGAATTCAGAGTGTTTTTCCAGTTTGGAAGCAGACCCCCTGGCAATGTAAATGTTTTATTTAATGTAGTAATGCAGTGAGAAGTCTCGTTGCTGTTAGGAAAGTTATAAATAGTTATCTAAGTCATGAAACCAGTATATTTTAATACAAGTAATGCCTTGAGTTAAAAATAAACACATGGAAATCTACATAGAGGAATTTTATTTGTAGTAAACACATTTTGGGGAAAGAATGATGACATTTAAAATGTTCAAAGCACACTGGTAAGTGATAAAAAACATACACTAGCATGAACAAAATTTTGGCAGAAAAACCCAAATAGAAAAAAAAATTAGCCAGCAGATACACTCCAAAAATACTATCAGTGGTTATCTCTGGATGACATAATTAATTACAGTAATTTTTGTTTATCTTATATCATAATGTTCTCTTTATTTTCTAGATTTACTGCTCAAAACATGATAACTTTCTAATCAGAAAATAAACCAATTTATTTTGTAAAGAATATCTGCATGTATAATACCTTATATATTAGTCCATTTTCATACTGCTATGAATAAATACCTGAGACTAGGTAATTATAAAGAAAAAGAGGTTTAATGTACTTGCAGTTCCAAAGGGGTGAGGGAATCCTCACAATCATGGCAAAAGGTGAAGGAGGAGCAAAGGCATGTCTTACAGGGTGGCAGGCAAGAGAGAGCTTGTGCAGGGGACTGTCCTTTAACTGAAACATCAGATCTCGTGAGACTTATTCACTATCATGAGAACAGCATGGGAAAAACCCACCCCCATGATTCAATTACCTACCATCAGGTCCCTCCCATGATAAATGGGGATTATGGGAGCTACAATTCAAGATGAGATTTGGGTGGGGACACAGCCTAACCATCTCACCTCAGATACTCACCTAACTTTTATTTATCTATACCCATATAACGGTTTGAATCCTAAATAAAGAATGCAGATAGAAGTTTCTTTAAATACATGAGGCTGTAGGGTCAAATAAGAAGGGAACTGGGTCCTGGGGTTGCAAGGATAGCAAACGCTTGGCAGGCTTGGGGTCAACTACCACCTGCCATGTGAAACCCATGGCAGATATTATTATTGGCATTGACCCTCTTTCCCATAGAACCTTGGCATCAAACTTGCCCAAATCCCACCAATTACCAGCAGTTGTTTGGAGAAAACACACAGGGAGCAGCTTACTGGTCTTTGCTGGCTTAATATAGAGTCCCTATCCCCAAGGCCCTATATATAGTGGGGAGACACAGCAAATATAAAGAAAGGAAAGCATAGGATTAAATTCCCAAGTAAAAATCCTAAGAGAAAGAAGAAATGCTACAAGGTAGTCCATGGATAATTACTAAATGAATGGTGGGAGAAGATCATTTTATTTTGGGATGGTGAGAACATGAAATATTTTCTGATATGTACCAGCTGTATCAGCTGTGTCTATGATGTCAAAATTTCTGAAAGAAAAATGTTTGTCTCTCACTTCGTGGTGCAGCCTCCTTTCCACCCTGATCAGAGCTGACACACACCTAGTCAGTGAACTTGTTGCACTTAACATGTTGCTTTATCTGTCTGGGTTTTATTTTCTTTAAAGTGAGTTGGCAGGCTTTGCTATGAGAGATTGTGGCAAATGTGATAATATGTAAATATTTTGCAACTGTAGGAGAAAGGCATGAAGATTATTTAAGTACAGTAAAAGCCCACTTTAAAACCGTCCTTTGTTTTCATAGTCTCAGTTTATTCCATGTATCAATTGATACCCTCCCTTGCTTCTGCTATTGTAAAGCATTCTTTTCACTGTATTTGGGGTGGTTCACAAAACAGATGGATTGTGACATGATAATTAACTCTAACTCCCCTCTCCCCTACTTGTAGGGTGTCTGTATTGCTTTTCATTTGTATGTTGATATAGTTACAGAGGAGGCTAAAGCATATAGCAGAAGCCACGAGATAGTTATTGAATGAATGAATGCCAGCTTTATTGCTTTCCAGTAATGGGCTATGACAACTTCACTTTAATTTGTGAAAGCACAGTATTTTGTCATGAGGTTTCATAGCAGCAGAACATTTCATGTACATTTTAGGTTGCTTACCAAATGAGGAAGAGCATGAGGGCATGGATGAATATACAATACAATGCCAATATGTAGACATTTCCACAGATACATTTCAGAATACATTTTCAGTGTTGTGCTAGTAGTCAGAAAACCTAGGAGTTATTCCCAGCTTGGCCATTTACTAGCTAAAAGCCTTTGGGTATTGTGAGCTTCTGTTTTTTTTTTTCTCCTTTATTAGTTTAATAGTAGCCCAATATTCATTTGAGTCACTGCCCTTTTGCCATTCATTGTCCATCTCTGATTGAGGAGCTGGCGTACAAATGGACCTAGTCAACCAGAAAAACAGTGACTGAGATGTAAATATGAAACCCAAACTGGGCCAATTAGAGTGACTCCTGAGGTATTTCTAAAACTTTTAGGAAGAATTATCATTTATGTTGGATGCTAAACCTGTAGATAGCTGTGCTATTCTGTTTTGCATTGCTATAAAAAATAACTGAGGCTGGCTAATTTATAAAGAAAAGAGGTTGATTTTCTTCACAGTGCTACAGGGTACAAGCATGGTATCAGCCTCTGCTCAGCCTCTGGTGAGGCCTTACGAAGCTTATAGTCATGGCAGAAGATGAAGCAGGAGTAAGTGTGTCACATGATGGGGGCGGGAGAGAGAGAGAGAGGAAGAAGAACAAGAGGGACAAGGAGGAGGAAAAAGAGGAGTAAGAGGAGGAGGGGGAGAAAGAGGAGGAGTAAGAGGAGAGGAGGATCTTCCAGGCTTTTTTAGACAATCAGATCTTGCATGAACTCATAGAGTGAGAACTCACTCCCTGCTATGAGGATGACACCAAGACATTCATGAGGTATCCGTCCCCATGACAAAAACACCTCCCACCAGGCCTCACCTCCAACATTGGGGATCACATTTTAATAAGAGATTTGGAGCAGAAAAAACATCCATGTATAGTCATGGCCATCTTATCACTGTTTTTATTATTGCCCATCTTATCACTGTTGACTGATCTGCCTAAGAATGAAGCCAAATTAGAAGAAGAGATATAAAAAAAGAGAGAAGGACATATTCTAGACAAATATGACTTGACTACCAAGACTCAGCTGCTACTAAAACTAGAAATACCTCACTGGGCCTCAGAGCCCTGTGAGTCAGTAAGTTAGTTGATTTGTTAAAACTTTGAATTAGGTTTTTGTGATTTGTTGCCAGAGTTTTAACCAATTGGGCAATATTCCCTTTGTGTCATTCAGTTTTCTTTTCTTTCAAGGGTTAGACATTTAAAAAAAAATATTATTTTGCTTTCTAATTAAAACATCAGCATATGCTCATTGTAAAATGATAACATTATAGAAAATGATTATTAGGTTGTATCCACACTTATTGGTTATTTATTGCTGTGTAACAAATTTCACCCAAATCCAGTGGCTTGAAATAATAAGTGTTTATTATTGCCCATGACTCTAAATGTTAGGTGGTTCTGCTGTTCTGGTCTAGGCTTAGCACATCTAATAATGAAGTTGCTTATGTGTCTGTGGTCAGCTGGTATATTAGCTGAATGCTGACTGCCACATGGGGGATGGGGGTATCCAGACTGGATTTCTCTTATCATCCAGCAGACTAGCTTGAGGCTTGTTCTCATTGCGACTGAACAGGGCCTTAGAAGAGCAAGTGAAAGGCTGTTGAAACCTAGGTTTGTGACTGACACGCCTTTACTCCTGCTGCTGCTATTGGCCAAAGCAGGTGACAATGCCAGCCCGCGTTCAAGGAGAGAAGAAATGGACTCCACATCTCTGTAGGAGGAGTTGCAAAATCACCTTGCAAGCAGCAGAAATATGGGAAAGCAGATAACTGATGCTAGTTTTATAATTTCTATATTACTTCATTCTCTCTGGAATAATCACTGTTAATACATTAATGTACAGTCTTCTGGATTTCTTCATAATACATATCCTCTTCTCTATTTTCTGGAATATATATGTTTCCAAAAAACATATTTTTTACTTATTTTTATTTTTGTGATTGTGTTGACAGACAACTGATATATGTATTATCCTGCAGTTTACTTTTTTCAAATTGATAATATGTCTTGGAACAAATTCTATGCCTATGCACATTAAACTCTTCTAAGAGATTGAATGTAGGTGATTTCCTTGGCTCTGACCTTCTGGGACTCTAGGATTCTATCCTTCATTATGAATGAAATTTCCAAAATCCTCAAGTTCATATCCTCAGAGTGACAGGAGAACTGCTAGATACCCAGAAGCTGAACAGTTGAGCCTATAATCCTGACTGAGCATATATGTCAATTTCAAGTGTTGAGTGATTTCACCTGGCTGGTTAGAAAATTATTTAGCATTATTATTATTAATTATAATGATAATTAAAAGACGGTTTCTGTTGAAATCCCAGTAATTGACTCTTATTAGCTCATGGAAGTGTGTGCTGATTGTTCTGGATATATTGCTTGTTTTCTGGTTTGTACCAATTCAGCAAATAAGCTAAAATTGGAAGACAGAACAAGCTACTAAGAATAGGTAACCTAGTTGTAGTAAGTCAAGTGCTCATCAAACGTATTCCACAGAAATCAAGTTAATGAAAGATTGGGCTCTGGCTTCTTTCTAGCTACTTGGTTTTGATAAATCAATGAAGTCTTTAGGGCTGTGCACATTTCTTCAAAGCATGCTCTCATAGTTCTTAAGCATCTTCAGCCTGAAGACAGCTTATACTGCAGAAATTGGCTTTGGAAATCGGAAGGATTCCTTTATGTTATGATTAAGAGCTTTTTGGAAATTTTGGTTAATAAACATTAGCTAAAAATAATAAGGCAGTTACGGTAAGTAATTCATTACTAAAATAATTACCTTTTATTCTCTCTTTTCTTTATCGTTACCAAAGTAAGCTTTGGTAATGTCATCAGTGACACTGACGACTGATCAGATCAATGTGACATTAGCTAAGAGCAGGCAGACTTCTGTATCTTCTATAAGGCAATTTTGTTTCATTCATTCATTTGTTCAATCAAAAAATATTGAGCATCTGCTGTTTGCTAATAAAACACAGTTTTTGTCCTTAAGGTCTTACATTTTTGTAGAGGGAGATTGATACTTATAATGTGATATGAGAGTTTCATGAACAGAAGTTGATTTAGTAGTCTAAAGGAAAATTGAGAGGGCTTATAAAGATGCCTAAAATATGACCTGAATTACATTGTAATAATATAACAGCACATGTTTGTGTAATACTTCTATCTTTTCTAAGCACTTTATATGAATTAACTTATTTAATTCCCACAAAGCCCAGTAAGTGCCATTATTTTCTTCATTTCACAGAAAATATGTATGAGGCATAGAAAAGTTAAGTACTGTATTAGTCTGGGTTCTCCATGGAAACAGAATCAATAGCATGACCCAGGGAAGAGAAGTGCTTGAGTGTGAAGGCTGTCTGGAGACAAGATTCCTTCTTTCTCAGGGGACTTCAGTCTTTTTCTCTTAAAGCCTTCAACTGATTGGATGAGGACCACCTACATTATGGAGAGTAACCTGTTTTTCCCGAAGTCCATTGATTTCTGTTAATCACATCTAAAAAATAACCTTCACAATAAAGCATAGACTGGTGTTTGACCAAAAACTGGATAGTATGACCTAGCCAACTTGATGCAGAAAATTAACCATCACAGTTCACCCTTTGCTGACTTTGTACCCACCCACATCTTCTCAAACCGGACTTACTTTCCAAATAAAGACAATAACAGTCATACTTCTGCTTAACGTGATACAACTGTCCTGTATACAACTGAAAATCCACTAACCTTTTCCCTTTGGGAAAATGGATGCAATGTCCTGGGGTAATATTCTGTTCTACTTGAGATCCTGTAACTTAAATACTATGGTAAAAAGTTAAAAATACTTAAATACTATACAAAGTCAATAGAGCTTATGTTGTATGACAAGGGTATAAAAGGAAGAAAACAAAGATATTTGAATATGTATGTATATGTGTGTGTATGTACATCCTCTCATTCTCCAGGGCCTCTCCAGGAGCATACTCTTCCACCAAGCTAGCTTGCACTTGTTTGTATATACACACAACATATACATATATATATATATATATATATATATATATATATATATATATATATATGTATACCCACCAAGGTGCGCACACACACACATTCATAATAAAATGAGGAAATATAACAATTACAGGCCTCCTTTCTGTAATAAGTCAGATGGTCATAGCTGGTCTTTACCTTCTTTCACTACCCCTTCCATATTCCCTTTGCCCTCAGAAAGCACCTCAGCTGATCATGATTCTATTCTTGAAGATTAGAATAGATTCAGGATTCCATTAATGAAGGATCTGGGATATTAGTAGTCCTGCCTTAATTGGGTTGGTATAGTTTTCTACTGACTTTAATCACAGGGGATGGTAGTGTTAGGAGACACCCTAAGAGAGCTCCTGTTCTCCAGCCATACCCTTTCTTCCCTTCAACGTGGAATAGCAGTCCAATTTCTCCCTCGTAATCAGGATCAATCACCCTAGTCATCACAGCCACTCTCTTCTTTGCTCATTGATTCAGAGGCATGAGGACCCCAAAGTGTCAGGGTGGCAGTCTTAAATTCCAGGTCAATGAATTAATTTTTGTTTCTCCCTGTGGAAATATTTCTCCTTTTAGAATAAGACCTCTAGGCTGGGTGCGGTGGCTCACGCCTGTAATCCCAGCACTTTGGGAGGCCAGGGCGGGCGGATCACAAGGTCAAGAGATCAAGACCATCCTGGCCAACATAGTGAAACTCCGTCTCTTCTAAAAAAAATACAAAAATTAGCTGGGCATGGTGGTGCATGCCTGTAGTCCCAGCTACTTGGGAGGCTGAGGCAGGAGAATTGCTTGAATCCAGGAGGCCGAGATTGCCGAGATTGCAGTGAGCCAAGATTGTGCTACTGCACTCCAGCCTGGCGCCTGGTGCCTGACGACAGAGCAAGACTCTGTCTCAAAAAAAAAAAAAAAATGAATAAGACCTCTACACTAGTAGAGAATAAGATCTCAGGAACAGACAATAAAACTTTTGATAGTGGATCAGATCACTAGGGGTCTATGCCAGTAGACCACCCCTTGATTCCAGGACCCATGAATTCTAGTTATGGGAGAAGTAGCATCATATATTGGATATTGACTCAGAGCATATACTGCCTCCTGGATCACTTTCCCCCGATCTTCACTGTAGCTGGCACTGTAACTAAGTCTTCAAAAGGCCATTTCATCATTCTATCAAGCCAACTGCTTTAGGATGGTGAGGAGTATGGTAAGATCAGTGAATCCATGAGCCCCACTTCATTTGCTATGAAGTGAGTTCCTTGATTAGAAACAATTGTAGAATACCATGAGGGTGGATAGGCGTTCTGCTAGTCTACAGTTGGTAGTTCGGGCAGAAACATTACATTTAGGGAAGGCAAATGTGTACCCAGAATAAGTGTCTATCCCAGTAAGGACAAAATGCTGCTCTTTCTGTGATGGAAGGAGTCCAAAGTAATACATTTAGGGAAGGCAAATGTGTACCCAGAATAAGTGTCTATCCCAGTAAGGACAAAATGCTGCTCTTTCTGTGATGGAAGGAGTCCAAAGTAATCAACCTGCTACCAGGTAGCTGGCTGATCACCTTGGGAAATGCTGCCATCTTGGGGACTCAGTGGTGGTCTCTGTTGCTGGCAGAGGTTACAGTCACACAGCTAGTAGGGGAATATGGTTCCAAAGTCATGTCTTAACAATTATGCCCTAGCTGGCCTATTACAGTGAGAAGTGGCCCAAAATGCAACAAAAAATAAAGTCCCACCTCCAAAATTCCATGTGTTGAAGATGGAGTACTGAATAAGATTGAGGAGACCTGACTTTGATTACAAGTCAGTCAGAAACTTCTTATACTACTTTGGAAACTTCCTTTCTCCTTCTGTGCCTCATCTGTAAAATCATGGTCATGATTTAAATCATGAGTCTTGAACCAGAAATGCCATTTTACCCTGCAATCCCATTACTGGGTATATACCCAAAGGATTATAAATCATTCTACTATAAAGACACATGCACACGTATGTTTATGGCAGCACTGTTCACAATAGCAAATACTTGGAACCAACCCAAATGCCTATCAATGATAGACTGGATAAAGAAAATGTGGCACATAAATACCATGGAATACTATGCAGCCATAAAAAGGATGAGTTCATGTCCTTTGCAGGAACATGGATGAAGCTGGAAACCATCATTCTCAGCAAACCAACATAGGAACAGAAAAGAAAACACCACGTTTTCACTCTTAAGTGGAGTTGAACAATGAGAACACATGGACACTGGGAGGAGAACATCACACACTGGGGCCTGTTGGTGAATGTTGGGGTAGGGGAGGGGTAGCATTAGGTGATATACGTAATGTAAATGGTGAGTTGATGGGTGCAGCAAACCACCACAGCATGTGTATACCTATGTAATCAACTTGCACGTTCTACATATGTATCCCAGAAATTAAAGTATAATAGTAGTAACCACTAATTATAGAAAAAGAATGATTCAGTTATTAAAAGGTTCTGGCAGTGGATTCAAAGGCCCCTGAGGGGGTAATTAGAGAGGCCAAATTCTGAGTGTCTTCCTCTGGCCATCCCATCAAGAGAAACTTAATTTTCATCTAGTTTCAGCTATTAGAGTTTGAAGACCTCCAGACCAGAAGATCCAGACCTTCTTTAACATTATAGAGGAATGAGACTGAGATTCGGCCAACATTACTATATTACAAGTTCCTCTCCTTATGAGTGTTTAACCTAACAACTGTTTTCAGTTACTTATGGCTTTGTGGCTTAACACAACCATGTCTTTTCTTACAATTCAGTCTGTTGACTGGGGTCTTTTGCCCCACATGGTGTTGGCTGGGATACCTCATAAAGTTACAGTCAGCTGGTGGCTGGGCTTGGCTGGGATTCTCAAGTCCTTCCCTCAGATATCCGAGGTCTCAGTCCTTGCTGATGGTTAGGAAGCCTCAGTTCTTTACCTCCTTCACCTCTCATCTTCCAGGGCCTCTCCAAGAGGCTTCTCTTTCACCAGGCTAGCCTGCACTTGGGTAGCTTGGTGATCTCTTGAAGTAGCATTTCTGCCATGTTTGATTGGTCAATGCAAATCACAATCGAGTCCAAAGAGAAAAGAGATAGTAGACCCCCACCTCTTGCTGGAAGAAGCTACGTGTGTGTACTGTTTCATTAATTTCTGCTCAAGTCTTTGCTATTAATATTGCCTTTCTTCTATTTGCTTGGAATTAGCTTATTCTTTTTCTAGTATATGAAGGTTGAAGGTTATGTTATCAATATCAAGATTTTCTTGTCTTTTAATGTAGCATTTACAACTATAAATTTCCCTCTAAGCACTATTTTACCTACATCCTGTGAGTTTTAGTGTGTTGTGTTTTCATTGTTATTCATCACAAACTATATTCTAATTTCCCTTGTGATTTCTTCTTTGATCTATTGGTTGTTTAGGTATGTGTTGTTTAGCTTTCACATATTTGTGAATTTCCCAAATTTCTTTTTGTTAATGATTTCTTGTTTTATTGCATTGCAGTGCAGAATATACTTAGTATGATTTTAATCATTTTACATTTATCGAGAATTGTTTTATGGCCTGGATATGTCCTATCCTGGAGACTGTTCCATGTGTAATTGAGAAGAATGTATATTCTGCTATTGTTGGTGGAATGTTTTATAGATTTCCGTTAGATGTAGTTGGTTGACAGCACTGTTCAGGTTTTCTTTTTCCTTGTTGATCTCCTGTCTAGTTGTTCTATACATTATTGAAAGTGGAGTATTAAAGGCTCTATTATAGCTGAATTGTCTTTTTCTCCCTTCAATTCCTTTAGTTTTACTTGTTTTATGTTGGGGCTCAATTTTAGATGAATAAATGTTTATCTTTCTGTATGACTGGCCCTTTTGCCATTATAAAATATCCTTTTTTTAAATCATCTCAGAACTTATTATGTTTTTCAAATGGAGTCTTGCTTTGTTGCCCAGGCTATAGTGCAGTAGTGTGATCTCTGCTCACTACAACCTCTACCTCCTAAGTTCAAGTGATTCTCCTGCCTCAGACTCCAGAGTACCTGCGATTACAGGTGCCCGCCACCACACCTGGCTAATTGTTTTTTTTTATGTGTATATTTTTAGTAGAGACAGGGTTTCACCATGTTGGTTAGGCTCAAGCTTTGACCTCAGATGATCTACCCGGTCAACCTCCCAAAGTGCTGTGATTACCAATGTGAGCCACTACACTTGGCCTCTCAAAGCTTTTAATCTAAAGTTTATCTTAACACTTTTTGTTCCAAAGTGTATTTGTCTAATATTAATGAAGTTTTAAAAATGGCTGCTCTTTAAATAATATGTATTTTTCTATACTTTTACTTTCTGTATATTGTGTCTTTGAATTTAAAGCATGTCTCTTGTGACATATGTAGTTGGATCTTTCTTTTAAATCCATCTCTGCTTTTCAACTGGATTACTTAATGCATTTAAATTTACTGTTATTACCATCTAGTTGGATTTATGTCTCCCATTTTGCTTTTTATTCTCTATATGGCTCATGTATTTTTTGTTCCTCTATTCCTACTTTACTACTTTCTCTTGCATTAAGTATTTTCTAATAAAACATTTTAATTCCTTTAATGATCTTTTCACTTTTTAAGTTATTTTCTTAGTAGTTGCTCTAGGGCTTACTGCATACATTTTAAACAGTCAGGATGACTTAGAATTGTACTAAGTTAATTCCAGTGAGATACACAAACACTTTGATATAGTTCTATTCTGTTTTCCCCTTTTAAGTCATTATTGTTATATTTCATATATGTTGTAAACTCTATATCATAATTATTGCTTTATATAATTTTATGTCTATTAAGGAAACTGAGCCTGGGCCACATAGCGAGATCTCATCTCTTAAAAAAAAATGAAATCAAAAAATTAGCCAGGCATGGTGGTGCATCCCTGTGGTCCCAGCTACTTGGGAAACTGAGGTGGGAGGATTGCTTGAGTCCAGGGGGTCGAGGCTGTAGTAGGCCATGTTCACGCCACTGTGTTCCACCCTAGGCAATAAAGCAAGACCCTGTCTCAAAAAATAAAAAGCAAGCAGAGAGAAAACAGGAGGGTATATATATTTGTAGAGTTTTTTTTTTTTAAATATTAACCATCCTATCAGGCATTTCTGGTTCTTCTCATTTATTTCTGTGGATTAAAGTTACTGTTGGGTGTCATTCCTTTCTTCAGTATAACTTTGCTCTGACCCTCCATCTTTGTGCTCTTATTGTCAGATATTCTACATTTCTATATGTTACAAGCCTACAGCAATACAATTATATACATGTTTTATACAAGTGCTTTGTAAATCACTTATTATAAGAGGAGAAAGGAAAAAATGCTATCTTTTATAATAACATAATTATTTTTACCAGTGTACTTGTTTTTTATTTTGTTTTTCATGTGGATTTGAAGTAGCATCTAGGATTACTTTCTTTCAGCCTAAAGAGCTTCCATTAGTAGTTCCTGTAAGAGGAATTTGTGACAAACTTTGGAGAAAAATCTATCTCAAATTGTTACAGAATTCAATAAAGCCATACACTGGAAGCATATCAACTCTACCCACCACCAACAGATGGCATTAGAGGTTCCATCAATAGCATCATCAATGCACTTAGGATGACTTTGCTTGCAGCCATAACTATAAGTAGAGGGAACTTCAGTAATGCTGAGGTATGTACAAAGCAAGTCTTCTGGGGAGAGACCCTAGGAAGGTCAGAGGAAGGGAAACTCTCAAGCACGAGCCAGGGCTGCAGAGCTGTAAAAGTGGCTCCCTTGGTTGATATGATCCACAAAGCAGAGAAAAGGAGGCTTACAGATCTGGCTCCTTCCCAAGACAAAGAAAATATTCCCAATTATACCGTGGCAGCTTGAAAATAGGTCATATCTACTGTCTCAGTTAGTTTGCAGTGACCCTGTAATCTAAACCAGCTTCCTTGCTCTCTATTTAATTTGGAAAAATCATTAAAACAAAGCAGAGCAAGAGCCCAATTAGGAAAGACCTGCTGCATAACAGATAATTACTGCTTTTCCAGAAAATGAGTATCTTTGGTTATACCTGGATTGGGAGAGACGGTGCCAAACCCCCTGGGTCTGGAACTGTGCTGGACATCATCAACAATTTCTCACTAATGTCTCATGAAAACAATGTTGTGAGTCATATGTTATTATCTTCTGTTTATAGAAGCAGAATCTGGAGCCCTGAGAATTTAAGTAACTGGCCCAGGTCACAAAGCTGGTATGTGGAAGAGAGTTGAAATGTGGGTCTTTGTGTCCCAGATCTCATGACAGTTGTAAGGGTCAAAACAGTAAATTTTAGATTGTGAGAGCACCTTTTAGCCTTTCTGGTTTAGCTAGGACCATTTCTCTCAATCAACATCCCATCTTTCTGCCTGCACCCAGTTTATGTTCTCTGGTTCACTCTTTTTTGTGTAGACTGATGCCCTAATGTAAGTATATTCTATTGATTCAATGGTTTGCAAATTTTAGCAAAATAATGATTACTTTGTGTTCTTCTCACTGATGCAAAGGAATGCATGATGCCACATTTTTCTTCAAAATAGTAAAGGATTTGTTTGTGTATAAAGTTGTCTTGCAGGTCATGATACCCTGAATGCTTTCTTGAGAGCATTACAATAGAAGTCTATTGAATACTTGGTTGTTGGGTTAAAAAAAATGCCAGTCTTGCTGTCAGGAGAACTTTGTTGCATCTCTGTTTCTACCACAAACCATTACATGACCTAGCGCAAGTCATTTTGTCTTGCTGGGCATCCACTTCTCTATCTGAAAAAGAGACGGTTGTATTTGATACTAAGTTTCCATTGTCTCAGTACTAAGACTTTGTTATGGCCTCATCAGATCCCTAGAGGTTGGGAGAAGTTGATAGACCCTGGAGCTTGTTCCTTGTCTCACCATCTCTGCAGCCACAGAACACACAAGCCAATTGCCCAGACACTTGCCCATCTAACTTCTTTTTTCCCACCCAATTTGTCTATTCCCATTTGAAGCCTCATACTTTATTACTCTCTGAGTCTTTTGGTTTCTGAATTCATGAAGTCACTTGTTTGGTACCACTTTTTCCTGAAACATTAATGTAATGTTCACACTTCCTGCATTGTGTCAAGTCCCACTATATCCCTGTTATGTTCTGCATGCCTACTATAAGCACTGCTAAAACAATTTTGCATGGATAGTCTCATTTAACCCTCACAATATGCCTTTAAGGAGGGATACTGTTGTAATTGCCATTGTAGAAATGAAGAAAACGAAGACTGGAGAAGGTGAGAGGCAGAACTAACATTAGAACTTAAGGTCTAACACCAACGTCTATGCTGTTAGCCCTCAGGGCACTGTCCCACCCAGGATAAATGAAACACTGGAAAATCTCAGCGCCATTCACCGGGAGTGGGAGTCTTGAGGGTGAGGCTTGTCTTCCCAAACTCTGTGTCCACTTTCCAACGGGGGAGGAATGAAATGAATATTAGAAAGTCACAACAATGTCCATCTAAAGGTTTTGGGTAAAACTGCTAAAAATAATTTGCATCCATAAAGGAAGTTATCAGTAGTTCATAACTAAGAACAATTTATGAAGGTAGGGGGCCAGGGCATAGAAAAGATGGCTATGGCGTTCCCAAAGGCACGTAAGAAGGATAAGACCTTCCCACTGAGTTGGAGGACCTGAGAATTAAGACCAACTGTTCAAGTGTTTGGCTGTCATGTTCCCTGTCACAGTTATAGCCAGTTGAATTATACATTCAAACAAGTCCCTTCAAAATGGCTTCAAGGACTTTTCCATGTTGGGAGTTCCTGGCGTCGTGCACCTCTGGTGTCACCCCTTTAGCCGCAAGATGTGAGAACTGCTCCATTGAGTTCAGACCCATATGAGATATTTCTCATAGAAAATACTGAGCGAGGCAACAGAGGGGAGACACTTGTCCCTTCCTACCTTGCTTTCATTCCTTTGGTTACAGGGATTTTAGGAAGAGAGAGGAGCATTACACAGAGAAAACTCCAAGCCTCAGATTTTGTGCTCAAGTTGTTCATAATTAGCTCAGGAATTAGCATTAACAAAGGTTGATTACAATTTTGAAGATCAAGACCAACCATAAAGCATCAATTTTTCTATTGTTATTTTGGTGATAGAAAGCAGTTTCATAGTAGAGTTCTCTGCTGACATATAATATTTCTCTGTAGATCACATATCCTGGCTTAATATCTAGATGGCAGGTTACGTGTTGTGTTCTTGAGTGAACTTGGCATATACACAACTTGAATCAAGCTGAGTAAATTCTTATGTTGCCAGAACCAATGCCCTATTGCTGATTTACTCTTCATTTCTACTTTGGCTCTCTACCTGGGAAACATGCACA
The DNA here is from genome assembly GCF_001604975.1 of Cebus imitator. Taxonomy (NCBI): domain Eukaryota; kingdom Metazoa; phylum Chordata; class Mammalia; order Primates; family Cebidae; genus Cebus; species Cebus imitator. The sequence continues at coordinate 1,063,906 of NW_016107871.1, forward strand.
TGAAGGAGATCTTTAGGCTACTTGCCAGTGCCTACTGTTCTCCAGGGACAATCTGACATTATCTTTTATATGGAAAATAGAGGCACTTTTATAGAAAAATAGAGACACTTATTCCAGAATAAATAGCAAACAAGCAAAATTTAAATTGTACCCCTCTACGTGGTGAAAAAAAAGCCCTAAAACATGGTACATAACAGTTCCTCCTGTAGATACTTCTCAAAAAAAGAGTGAAACTATATTTTATAATAAAACACCTTGGGGTATAAACCTTTTTAAAGATTCTACTTTCAATAATATTTATGCAAATGGTTTCATTTTTATTCCTTGGGCCAAATACAAATAACGATAGTCCATTCCTAAAGCTTAACAAAGAGCTGTTCTAATGGTGTTGTTTTGGTTTTATGGATTCATTTAGCTAGAGGCACATGTTTACAATAGCCAAACAGGATTTTATGGATATAATTAGTGGTTAGAAAGAAGCAAACATAAACATTTTTCAAAACAGAGGGGACCTAAGTGCTTCTGATAAGCAGATAGCTTACAATGTTTTTCCCATTCTACCACAGTTGTCTACTCTGAACACTAGCTATAATTTCTACAGGCTCAAAGGTACTTATATTCCCAAGCAGTGGTGCCAGGTAAGAGTGCCCTCAGTGGCTTGGATAGGAAGACCTGGGTCTAGGATCAGTCTTCCTTTAGACAAAGAAAGGTGAGGCTTTTGTGTTATGATTCAAAATGTTCTGATGCTGGCACACTTGAGGCTTGGAAAAGGTCTAATGCCATCATAATATCCTTTTACTGTACCTACCCCTCAATGACTCACCAACAAGTGAAGTAAAAAAAAATGTGCTTCCTAGGTAAATGCAACTTTAAGACAAACCAATTTTTCACCCTCTAACAAGACTGTTGACCATAATCCCCTAATATGTGACAATTCTGGAGTTAACTAGGTTTTGGGAAGCCCTGCCCTTCCTAAAGGGACTTATCTGCATTATCAGTTTCTGTACCTATAACTCTGTCATAAGAGTTATAGGTACAGAAACTGGCTTTAAGTTTGGTCTCTGAGCACATAGAAGCCCCTGCGAAGTGAGGATACTTCCTGGAAGGATACTTAGTTTTAATGATCCCTGCCTATGGCCTTCATGGTCTTGTGTAATTCTCTTCTCTTAGGAATGATGGACCTAGTAACTTGCTTCTAAGGGATAGAATAGGGCAAAGTGATGGGAGGTAATTTATAGGACTAGGTTATAAAAGTCTGTGATTTCTGTTTTGCTCTCATTCTCTCACTCTTTCTCATTTGCTTATCCTGATGGTAGCCAGCTGCCATGTCCTCAACTGCCCTTCAGAGAAGTCCAGGTAGCAAGAAATGGAGGGAGTCTTTTTGTCAACACCTAGTGAGAAATTGAGACTCTAATTCTATAGCCTATGAGGATATGAAACCTGCCAAAAATCACATCAGTGAGCTTGGAAGTGGATACTTCCCCAGTTGAGCTTTCAGATGAGACCCCAGCCCCAGAGAGACACCTTGATTGCAGCTTAAGAGATGCTGAGACAGAGGTCCCAGTACACTGCTTCTGCATACCTGACCCAAAGAAACTCTGAGATTAAAAAATGTTTTAAATCATTGAATTTTAGGTCTCAAAATAAAATGGCCAGCCTGAAGTAATATAATTATTAAAGCTGATTTCAATCATTATCTTGAACTTTGAATTTTGTACTTTTTATTTCTTTGTCTTCCTTTGTTATGTTCATAAAAATAAATTGCATTTTTTTGTTTTTACACATAGGCATATAACATTTGTATGAATAATTATAATCATGATTTATTTCTGGCTAAAACTGTATATACTTCTTTGGATCTTTCCTGGGCCTTTTTTCTAAAATAATCTTGAATTCTTAAATATGAATGAACCCTCTTTGCAAATAAAAGAAACCAAACTCACGTTAAGGGAAAAATAGACTTTATAACTCATGTGTATGAACAGTCCAAGGTGGTGACTCCTGGCTTCAGCATGACTAGATGCAAGAGTTCAAATGCTGTGATTTAATCTCTCTGTTTCTCCACTATCCTCAATCCCTGATTTTCACACCTCTATCTCTGTATTCTATTTTCTCTTATCCTGTCTCTATTCCCAGGCCAATTCTCTTTCTCCTGTTAGCAAGATGCCACTCCAAACCTAGAAAATCCAGAGAAAAGAACATCATCTCTTTTCTCCAGAGTGGGCATTGATCCCCCTGGGGGTCTCTGATTGGCTTTGCTGGAACATGTGTCACGTTCCTTGAACCAGAATATCCAAGATATTCTGATAGGCCAGGTGGAACCACATATCTGCCCCTGAGGCAGAAGACTCCAAGTTGCCTATTAGATAACTCAGAAAAGTCATATGGCATTGGGAGGGGAAGAGTTCCTAAAAGGTAAAAAGCAGCCAAAAGATACCACAGGTACTCTAATTAGAAAGATAATTTATTAGAATGAAATTATTATTTATTGCTACGTAAAAATCACCCCAAACATAATGGCACAGAACAACAATAGTCATTTATTACTATCACTGATAGTCTTCTGGGCTGAATAGGCTGAGCTAGATGATTCTCATGTGGGGTCATTAAAACAGTTGCAGTGAAATGCTGTCTGAGCTGGAGTCACCTTGAAGGCACCCTCACTCCTGTATTTGGTGCTTAGACTAGGATCACTCAAACAACTGTAATTCCTTGTCTTTCTCTCTTGCTCTTTCCGTGGTCTCCCTATATGGTGTATCCTATAGGTAGCCAGACTTCTTGCATGGTGGCTTAGGACTCCACAGGCCTCTGTCCCAAGAGGAGAGAGAGCCCAGTACATTGTATGAACCTGGCCTCAGTAGTCACACAACACCACTTCTGCTGCATTCTTTTGTCAGAAGTGAGCCATGTTCAATGGGAGTGAAATGAGATTCCACTCTTGATGAAAAATGCATCCAAAAATTCATGTTCACATTTTAAAACTATCACATTCAGATTTTAAAAGCTATTTTCTTTCTTTCCAGACCAGCGCATAATTATGAATGATTCCCTAGTGAGGTCAAGATTTCACTAAGATCCCACTATGTTTGATAAAAATAAGTTGCATATTTTGTTTTTTCACATAGGCATATAGCATTTGTATGAATGATACATGCAAATAGAGGAAGATGATAAAGTCATCAGATTCAAGGAGTGAGGTTTTTTATTTCTGAACTTGAAAAAAAATTAAATTTGTCTTCTTAATCATTGCTTCAAATCCCAGTGAAACATGATTTAATACTGAGAACATATACACATGCAGATATTTGTTTGTTCGTTTGTTTATTGTCTTCAGCAATCCTCATGGTGGAGAGCAGCCAGCACACTTACTCATTTATAAGCCATTGTATTTCTCACGCATGTGGAGGATTCTGGATATGTTCAGGAGTCTGTTTTCTTGTGTAGATCGCCATTTTTATTGAGGAAAGATATTCCAAGCAGTAAAATTGCTTTTTGCTCTGTTAATTTGTGTGATCTCTTTGCATGCTACTATTTGTAATATATTTCCCAAGAGTTTCTAAACTTACAATTCTGTCTGTGTGTAAATAAATGATTTAAAATGTTTTGTTTGCAAAACCAAGGCAAGTGGTCATTCTTTTGTCTGTGAAAAAAACTTTAATGATTAGCCTTATTAACTGTATTTGTAACAAACTGGGATTGTGATGTTGGGCAAGCCATGTCATCTTTATGTGCCTGAGTTTGTTTGTTTGTTTGTTTACATTGGACATGGAGTTTAATGCATTCAGCTTAATGCACATATCTAAACCCACAAACTTTACAACCTGAGGTTCAGCATGAAACAAACACAAAACAAAAGCCCTCCTGTATGTGTACCTTACTGAATCCCTTGTAGATATGTCTAAGCCCCACAAGATCTAAAGTGGACATGCTCAGTCTCCCAGTAATTCTCTGCTGCTTCTGGGCCACTGCCATTTGCTTTGATTCCTCTCCTGCTGATGAGATACAGGAGGAGATGAGGCGGCAAAATGGATTTTCTAATACCCTTATTTCTCTACTGGTAAGATAGAGGGAAAGGAGGAAAAACAAGATGCATTTCACAATATCATTTGGGGTTACTTGCTGTGGTGGGAGTTGTGAATACAGCTAAGTCTCCTGATGTTACAGTAATTGAGCTCATAAATGCAGGCAGAGTAACAAACCAGGCTGTCTTAGGAAGGGAATCCTTTTAATATCTTTTATCTGTAAACAAGTTCCAAACTAGGGGAACACTGAAGGTCCTGGTCAGCAGTAAGCCTGTGCTTTCAGAACCTTATTTATCTACTGCCTAGTACATAGTAGGAGTTCAATAAATATTCATTAATTTATCTAAGTAGCAAAATGCTGTGGAAAGGGCGTAACTATTGAATGCAGACAGACTCGAGTTCCATGCTCAGTTGTTCTTTTAACTATGACTTTGGAAGTGTTATGTGTGGCCTCTGTATCAATCTAGATGTAACTGGAAAAGCAGAAATCACTCAATATATTTGAAATTGAGGGGATATAATGCAGAGAATCCATTATACAGGTAGTAGAAGTGAGGCTGAGAAGCCAACAGGAGGCATTGAGGCAACCTAAACAGAAGTAATCAGTAGTGAAAGGAAGCTCATCCCATGCCTGTGGTGTGGGACAAAGAGAGGAGGTATAATTACTGAAACTCTGGTCAACTGACATGAGGTCGCCAGCCAAAATAATTTTGGTTGAGGTCTCTCTCTCTCTCTTTTTTTTTTTTTTTGTGTCAAGTTCTCACTCTGTTGCCCAGGCTGAAGTACAGTCGTGCAATTTCAGCTCACCGAAGCCTCCACCTCCTAGATTCAAGTGATTCTCCTATCTCAGCCTCCCGAGTAGCTGGGATTACAGGAATGCGCCACAGAGCCTGGCTGATTTTTTTTTTTTTTTTTTAATTTTCAGTAGAGACAGGGTTTTGCCATGTTGGCCAGGCTGATCTTGAACTCCCGGCCTCTAGTGATCCACCTGCTTCGGCCCCCTCAAATTGCAGGGACTACAGGCATGAGCCACCACACCTGGTCTGAACTCTCATTTTTATAGTTTGTATTGTAAAAATAATAGCATAATTAAAAATATGGATTTTTTTTTCAAAGTTTCTATGTCTCCATCCAAAACCTAAACCTAATGGTCTCACTTTGTTACATATTATTGAATAAAACAAGTTTAATTAGTGAACAGAAAGCCTTGTTCATGGCAGGTGCTTAATAAGTTTTTCAGCAAAATAAAATTGTAATGCAAACATCTGTGGAGAAGGTAGCATATTAAGTTGCCATCACCTTGGGGCAAACTATTTTATGAGATCTTTTCCTGCATATTAGGTGATAGATGGGCCTGGTACCCACTGTGGCTCCTTATGGAGAGGCATATGGAGAAGTCAAAGCTACTTAAAAACATGACCAACCCAGATCTTTTGACATAATTGAATTATAAATGCGTGGCCTAAAATCTCCCATCAACCCCAAAGATATTACCTTGTAGATAATTCATCGCTCTAAGCTAAGCTCTGATATGGGTATCTCATATACATTTTAAGAATTCCATGTAACTCTAATCCCATCTATCCCTAATAAAACAAAATGCATCCAGTAATACAGAAACTCAGAGTAACCATGAATTAGCAATTTGTCTTTCCCTTTTTTCACCTCACTAAGAGAATTAGGCCTTATCCTGTTTTCTCTGTAGGATAGTCTTTCTGGTATTCGTTGAGATGATACTTCATTTGCTTAATCCTGATTTTCTAACAGGAATGGAGATAGACTTAAACTGAAAGAAGGCATTTTTTTTAAAGTCCAGATAAGAATCTTCCTGTGTGCTAGAGGAGGGTGAATTATTAATTCAGCCTGGGATTTCTTCTTCCCAGAAGTACTGTCTTTCACAAGATTACTACTGGCCCCACCTATCTTCCCATGTCCGTGATCAGATGACATTCTTTTGAATGCAAATCTGTAAGAATGCAAAGTCTTCATCCAATTATGAAAAATAATAAACTGCATCTGAAAGGGAAGCTTGTTTGTTTTCTGGGAAGAAAAGAAGCTAACATTTTAGAATTACTAGAAAATTATTGGAAAACTTTTCCCTTATTGTTGGACAGTATTGCCAAGCTGGGCCCTATCTCATGGTCTTTGTGTTTCTGTCCTGGCAGGACTGCTCTTCCTCCAGCTTAATCCCTCATGTCTTTCAGGGATCACTGAGGGTCACCTCCTCAGGGAAGCCTTCCTTGACCACCTGAATGATGAAGTTCCTGCTTTCCAGAGAGTTGACCTTTCAGAGGGGGAATGACAAGCAGATTAATGTTTCATATGACAAACATATTAAGGGTAAGGGACATCCAGAATAACCTGTTGGCTGGTCAGCTGAGGCCGTCCTCATGAGTTGACATTTGAACAAAGGGCAGGTGCTTGCTCTGTGCATTCAAAGAAAAGGAAGCCAGAGGGTCGAATTGCAGTTACCAAGAGGACAAAAGTGGAAGATGTAATTAGTCACGGTCCAGGCCATGGAAGCCATGATAAAACTTGGGATTTTGCTGAAGGAGATGTAATGTTCTAAGTAAAAGGGTAACATACGCTAATTTCCTTGTGATCATTCTGTTGCTTTTTGGAAAATGAACTATAAGAGATTAGCGAAGGGGGCAGAGAGATGAATTAGGAGCTTCTTCCTTTGGCATTTCCTTTGGCAAACAGCTCACATACTTTGAACTCCCTTTTGTTTTCTGAACTGTGATCACTGACTGCTGTGCTCTAATTTCTGACAAGGCTGTCATTCCTGACCCCGGGATTTATTTTCTTCCCTTGTGAAACTGGTATTCATGGTATACCAGCCACAGTGACAAGAATAAGGATAAAAGCCTGGTAACCCACAGTTACTGATAAAACCAAGGGATGGCATAATCTGGAATAAGGAAAAGTTGCAAGTTTTCCAATGTGTCTATTTCAGCCAGTGATTTTTGTGGGTCTATGAGGCTTATTTAACAGAGAATGTTTCAAGGGGTGGAGTGGGAGAATTAGCTGCTTTGTTTTTTCTTTTCCTTTCTCTTCTGCTCGTAAAAATGTCTGTGAGACACGCACATGGCCTGAACATCAGAAGGAAGATTAGCAAGGAAGAAGAAAAATCAGATTCGTGCTTTGAATCATCTGGCAAGGGCAGAGCGGTCCCAAGCTCAAAGGAGGTTCTTCTGCCTGAAATAACTCATTTTGTCGGCTCAGCTCTGTGGCAGGGGAAGGTTTCAAAGCCAAGTGTGTGTCCCAGCTATAGCTCACTTGAAGGAAACCCCTGCAGTTGATTCTAGCATGATACAATGCCATTGGTTCAGCTGGGGACTCCAAAGTGCCAGGGGGCAAAGTGTCCATGTGGTGTGAATATTATTTCCAGGCTCTCGGTGGCTGGCAGCCAACCCAGTAGCATCCTGTTACCATGACAACAAGGGGACTACATCTCCTGTGACATCCAGTGATGGCTGCAGGCAAAAGGACCTTGAAAAGTCTATACTATAAAGCTTTCTGCCGTTGTGTGTAATTTTGAAGAACCCACTGTCTTGAGCCTGTTTGAAACAGAAAATGAATTGCAGATGGACTTGCACGAGAGCAGCTCTGGAGAAAATGCCTTTGGAATCTTAGAACATTCCTGTTCCCCCTCCCTCTTTACTTGCTATCAACTGGTAATGAAATGGCTTGCATTCATCTTAGGTATCGCCTTGAACTACAGTTGAAAGTGTTTGCAATTCCACCAGGACCAAAGCTTGGGGAGATAAGAAGATCGGTACGCCAAGACCAACAAATAAATTAAAGCTGTGTCATGGTTACTCTGTTTTCCCAACACAGCCTGGCACTCAGGTTAACATTCATTACATGGAGCCTCTCTGGGTCTTAATTCTAACTTGAACCTTAACATTCTAAGATTTAAATAACTGCTTTTTGTATTTTATTTTGCCTTGTTTCCTTGGGAGCACCAGGAATTTGCATAATGCTAGGTCAAAAGTTTTTGAGATATATGATACAGGGACTTTTTGTAGACCAAGAATGATCTTTGTACTGTGAAGGAAACCAAGTAGTAGTAAGACTTCACATATTGATCTAAAAACTTTACCTCTGCCAATCTATTATTATCTCCATGTCTATTCTCTTTTTGAGAGATAGGAAATGTAGCCACAACACAAAGAAGACAATAGATCTATCAGAGTGCCACATAAGCCAGACATTGCAAGGGACATCATCTTGACAGCCCCTCAGAAGAATGTGAACAGGGGCTATCTGTAATTATGATTTATTGACTTCTGGAGCGGTGTGCACTCCAATCTGGCCAATCTGATGGGTGCATAAATACTCGACAGGAATCTCAAGCTCCTCTGTTTTTAGTACCATCCATTTGCCTTTGATTTGACTCACCCTGTGTCTCAGTTTTCACTGGGAGGCTTTTGGTCATGGATGGGATGGAGCAGGGCTGCTGCCTTTACACAGTTCCAGGGCTCCCCATTCTTATTTTAGTCTATGTCACTGATTTTTAAATGGGGATGATTTTACCCCCAAGAAGACATTTGACAATGTCTGGAGTCATTTTTTGGTTGTTATCAGTGGGGGGGGGGAGGGTGGGTTGCTAGCACATGCAGTGAGTGGAGGCCAGAGATGCCAAACATGTTGCAATTCACAGGACAGACCCCAACCTCCCATCTTCCTGGCCATCAATGATTATCCTGCCCCAGACTTCTATAGCGAGAAGTGGAGAAACCCTGCTTTACATAAAAGAGCTGATCTTCTGTACAAATGCCCAAGAAACATGAAAAAAATGCTTAGCATCACTAATGATAGGGAAATGCAAATGAAAATCACAATATGATACTCCCAGAAGAATGATCATAATAAAAAAATAAAAATAAATAGCTGTTGGCATGGATGCAGTGAAAAGGGAACAATACGACACTGCTGGGAAGAATGTAAATAAACTAGGACAACCACTATGGAAAACAGTGTGTAGATTCCTTAAAGAACTAAAAGTAGAACTACCATTTGATCCAGCAATCCCACTACTGAGTATCTACACAGAAGAAAGAAGCTGTTTTACTATAAAGATATTTGCACACGTATGTTTATAGCAGCACAATTCACAATTGCAAGAATATGGAACCTGCCCAAATGCTCATCAATCAACAACTGGACAAATAAACTCTGATACACACACACACACACACACACACACACACACACACACACACACACACACACAAAATGGAATACTACTCAGTCATAAAAAGAAATGAATTAATGATATTCACAGCAATCTGGGTAGGATTGGAGACCATTATTCTAAGAGAAGTAACTCAGGAATGGAAAACCAAGCATTGTATGTTCTCACTTATAAGTGCGAGCTAAGCTATGAGGATGCAAAGATATAAGAATGATACAATGGACTTTGGGAACTTGGGGGGAAAGGGTAGGAAGGGGGAGAGGGATAAAAGGCTATAAATTGGGTTCAGTGCTCAGATGATGGATGCACCAATATCTCACAAATAACTGCTAAATAAATTAGGCATGTACACAAATACCACCTGTTCCCCAAAAACCTATGGAAATAAAAAAAAAAGAGCTGATCTTTAACATACCTCCACACCATTCTCCTCACCCCAGTATCCTTCAAGGTGGCCCTACAAGGATTCAGGACAGAATTTTCTGCATGCATTTTATTTTACTTCCAGATTGTAGTAGTCTCTGTCCCACTAGGGAATATCATGTTGTTATTCAGAGCCAATGGCCTGTGAACTGAAATAAACTAGGATTGCTTTCTTTGGGTCTACCTAATACTAGCTGCATGAGCTTGAACCAGTGACATAACTGCTATGAACTCAGTTTCTTTATTTGTAAATCAGGAGAGTAACATCTGTGGTGAGGATTAGAGAAGAAAATGGATTTAAAACAGAACACCCTGTCTGCCCCACAGTGACACTGAATAAGTGATAGTTACACAAAGAAGCTAGGGCTAGACTTCTTTGTTTGTTCGTTTGTTTGTTTCTAATTATACTGTAAGTTCTGGGGTGCGTGTGCAGAACATGAAGGTTTGTTACATAGTTATACACGTACCATGGTGGTTTGATGCACTCATCAACTTGTCATCTACATTAGATATTTCTCCTAATGCTATCCCTCCCCTAGCCCCCCACCCCCGACGGGCCCCAGTGTGTGATATTCCCCTCCCTGTGTCCATGTGTTCTCATCGTTCAACTCCCACTTATGAGTGAAAACTTGCGGTGTTTTGTTTTCTGCTCTTGTGTTAGGTTTTTGAGAATGATGGTTTTCAGCTTCATCCACGTCCCTGCAAATGACATGAACTCATCCTTTTTTATGGCTGCATAGTATTCCATGATGTTTATGTGCCACATTTTCTTTATCCAGTCTATCATTGATGGGCATTTGGGATGGTTCCAAGTATTTGCTACTGTGGACAGTGCCACAATAAACATACATGTACATGTGTCTTTATAGTAGAATGATTTATAATCCTTTGAGATATACCCAGTAACGGTATTGCTGGATCAAATGGTGTTTCTAGTTCTAGATTCATGAGGAATTGCCACACTGTCTTCCACAATGGTTGAAATAATTTACACTCTCACCAACAGTGTAAAAGCTTTCCTATTTCTCTACATCCTCTCCAGCATCTGTTGTTTCCTGACTTTTTAATGATCACCATTCTAACTGGTGTGAGATGGTATCTCACTGTGGTTTTTATTTGCATTTCTCTAATGACCAGTGTTGATGAGCCTTTTTCCTTATATTTGTTGGCTGTATAAATGTCTTCTTTTGAGAAATGTCTTTTCTTATCCTTCACCCACTTTTTGATGGGGTTGTTTTTTCTTGTAAATTTGTTTAAGTTCTTTGTAGATTCTGGATATTAGCCCTTTGTCAGATGGATAGATTGCAAAAATTTTCTCCCATTCTGTAGGTTGCCTGTTCACTCTGATGATAGTTTCTTTTGCTGTGCAGAAGCTCTTTAGTTTAATTAGATCCCATTTGTCAATTTTAGCTTTTGTTGCCATTGCTTTTGGTGTTTTAGTCATGAAGGGGCTAGACTTCTTAAGCTGAACCTTTTAACAGGCACCATCAGCAAGCAACTGTACCAAGCAGAATGAGTGATTGCTGCATTTATTATTTTTATTGCAGGTAGTTGGGAAAATATATAGCAGTCTCTGTGTCAAATAAAAATCCCCTTGACCATCATCCACTCTCTGGGAAACTTGTGCTGTTTGTGGTGTATGATCTTTGGTACAGAGGTATATGAAATCAAGATAGAAAATATTTGCAACTACAAACAAAAGCAGCTGAGAGAAGAAGAAATGCCAAAGTCATAAAAAATTAAACAATCTCTTTGATATTTTTGTAATATCATTTTGGAAAAACTCTAATTTTGAAAAAAGTGCTGTCTGGGGGAGACACTGCTTTAATCTTGAGAAATTTAGTCTAATGATATTTGCCTGTACCTCCACCCCCAACCGGACTCCCCAGAAATGTTTTGGAGATGTCAGAATTTCCAAGCAAGTTTCCCTGTGTTTTAATAGGATTCTGAGAATGCCTTAAACAAGGCTTATGTTGGATGTTTGTGATGGAAGGCCCCTGTGGTTTTCATTTTGGACTTGACTTAATAAAAAAACAATCATGCTAACAAAAGAGAGGGGAAGGGAGTTTGTTTCTCCCAGTTTTTCTATTGTGTGGCCAATTTAATGTCAGGATTTCTCAAGGGGCTTTAAAATATAAGACAGCAGGAAAACAATTTAATATAAAAATGCAGTGTGGACTAAACCTAAATAGAGTAAATCAAGCCTGAAAAGGTAGAGCATCTTAAGGATATAGATTTTTTGTGTGTGTTTTAAATTTTACTGCTCAATAGCCCAGTGCCACAGTGTTTGAGGTTCCATGCCTGAACAAAACTGCTCAGAAAAGGCTTTCAACAGACACACATCAGCAGGCACAAAATCACCTCTCACCAGAGTCTTCAGCCAGCCTGATTTCTCTGATGGTTAAATAGGATGAGAATTTATAACAACAATGCTGGCTTCCATGCCTAGATGGAAGGAGAAACCGATTACCTCATGTGAGATGTGAGATCCAAACTGACTGAAAATATTTCTCCCAATCAATGAGCATACCCCAAATTCCTATGTAAAATTTTCATTTGGGTCAAAGCATTGTAGACCCTAGTTAAAGTACAGACATGGTATTCTAACTGGGAATAGCAATGCAGTGGCTATCAACCTTGGCTGCACATTAGAATCCCATGGAGAGTCTTTAAAAAATATTGATGCCAGGCAATATCCACCAGGATGTATAGTTTAATTGGTGTCAGTATGTAAAAATTCTCCCACGTAATTTTTTCATCTGCAACCAGGGTTGAAAACTATTGTAATTATGATTTCAGCTCTGGTCTTGGATATATTTTTTTCTGCTTCAAAACATCTGTGGATTCCCACAAAACTTCCTCTGTCACAGTGACTTACTTTGACATTGATTCATCAGACAGAATCTTGGGCTGGAGTAGGGATGTGGAGAAACTGGGGAGAAGTGCAGGAATGACATATGTAGCTGGAACAAGTTCCATGAACAGGATGATGTTAAAGTATTTAATGACCAATATAGCATGGGCCCTGAGCTATTAGAACAGAGGCTAATTAATACTGAGCCTGTTCGTTGATATGCTCCTAACTTTAGAGAAGTGCAGGAATGACATACATAGCTGGAACAAGCTCCACGAGTAGGGTGGTATTAAAGTCTTTAATGACCAATATAGCATAGGCCCTGAGGTATCAGAAAAGAGGCTACTTAATACTTGGTCTGTTTGTTGATGTGCCCCTAACTTTGAGAATCTCAGTATAAAGATGTTGGCACCTGTTGATTCTTTTACACTGTGAATTTGTACTACTGCCAGCAGTCTTCCAGCAAAAACCCAAGTCAGAGGAGGAGAGAAGGCAGTTAAGAGATTTTGGGGACCAAGGGTGCAGCATATGTGACTGGTTATCTGGTTGGGGAGGGAAGGGTTAAAAATAGAGCAGTACTACACAGAAGGCTAATAGGTTTGGGATAAAAATCCAGATGTTACCTACTTTCCAGGGTTGCCTTGGTTTAGCCATATTCTTGGGTGTTCAGATGTTTTATAAACATAGGGCCCTTTGTAAGAATTCTAGAGATGAACTATAAAAAACTTGGAGTTAAAAAAATACGATCTTCTAATGAGAACCAATGATTCTCAATAAATTCCCATAGGTCACATAACAACCAAACCATAAACTGTAGAGCCTGAGACCCAAGTGAGGGATCACCATGATATTGTGCATCATTAAACTGGTGACCTTCTACTTGTCTCTTGGTGGCCTGGGAAGTCTGGGTGGGGGAAGGCTTTCTCCTGCAGATTCAATCATTTGTGTTCCCTGAGAGCTCAAGAATTTCCAGGGAAAAGAGCAGACTTTTTTTTTCAACTGTTCCTCCAACCCCATCTTGGCTTCAGGCAGCATTTTTTTTTTTTCTCTTGCAACCTTCCTTCTGCAATCCTGGTCTGTTTATATAAGGAAAAAGCTGAAAATGTAAGTTGGTATATAATTGAAAGTTCATCCTTAAAAATTGGTGTGTAATTGTCTCTGACATGGGAAATTTGCCCTGTTCCACATTAGTCAAAGATGTTCTTTGACATTAGTCCACCTTTGACTAATTTCGAGTTGATCTGAAAAAGCGATGAGAATTCAAATGGGTATGTTCTTGCAGATATTGAGCATGTTCAAGACTTTAAGATAAGAAACCTAAAAATCAGTTTATGTCATGGGCCTTCAGACACATTTCTAAATTGTAGTGATTTATTAAAACATTTGCCGGATACCTTCTCTCCACTTTCTCTACAAATGCTTAACGGCTCATGGACAAGATTTTCTTTGACAGCAATGAAGCATCACATTGCCGAGCTGTTACTTATGTGATTTTTGAGGTCAAGAGGATATTTGATACCACTATCACTACCACCTTCAAAGACAAGATGAGTTAATCTTCTTTCCTAACAGTTCACTAGTGAGTGAAAAATGTCCCAGTGGCGAAGATGGACTACTAAAGGTCATTCTAGCTCTACTGTAGAACACCCTTCATTCATGGTTCAGAATCAGTATTTAATGTTTGTACAAATGATTAATGACAGGTTTTCACATACAGCCTTGAGGCTTATTCCCAGCCCTGCTGAAACTGCATGTGTATTCATCTTTTATTCATTTTTTAAAAAAATTGTTTGTTGTGGATCTGCGGCAGAATGGTTTCAGGTTAATTGTACTTTCTGTCACATTACATCCTTGTCCAGTGAAAAGATCCTGTTTTGTTCTGTTTGGTCACCACTCACCCATTTCATTTTCACATGCTTCACTCCCATTTATGATGGGATTATTTATTATTTTATAGATTTTTTTTTCTATTTTCTACCCTTTCCCCCACCAAGTACTATGCATTTAAGATGTGCAATGCCCAATAGGATGTCAACTGCATGATGCAGTGCTCTCTTCCAAATAAGTGGAAATGAAGGGGCTGAGATTGGGAGCTCCTCCCAACTCCCAGTTGGATGGGCTGTATCCAGCCTCATGTCCCCCAAATTCTCTAGATGCTATGAGCATGAACATGCAGCTCCTCTGAATAGCTGACACCCAAGCACAGGCTATTCTGTCCCTCTTGCAAGGGCTCTCAGTAGTCCTGTAAGAAAAGGGATAGCTTCCTCTCCTGGAGCATAGTCCATGAGACATCTAGCTACCCTCTGGCCTAAGAACACCTCACCATAGAATGCTCTGATAAAAGGCAACTGGGCATCCAATATCCTGCTGCAGCCCTTCTCCCTAGACCTTCTAGTCTGCCCATTGAGGTTTCCATAGTGTGTGACAAAGCCCCACACTTAACAAAGAACTCCTGTGGGGCCATTTGTAGCCCTTTGCTTCTGCCTGCTGCATAATGCTCTGTGATGTGCATCTACTGCTTACCTAATCTCTTCTCCCAGTAATGGACACCCAATTTCTTGCTCCCACAAACTGTGTACAAAGACTGTACCCCTGCCTTTTAGTGAATCTTTTTGAAATTTCCCCTGGAGTAGAAGTGCTAGGTCATAGGAAATATCTATATGTAATTTGCCTGAGTAATTCCAGATTGCTCTACTATAAAAACTTGCCTCTCTGCCCAAAGTTGATTGGCCTTAGGTGGACACCTGATCCAGGCTGCATCAATTGGATTCCATCTGGAAATTTAGAGTCAGGAAAGGAAGTCCGTTTAATCATTTGACTTCGGAGTCTGCAGTCTTGAGAGACAGGGGAGTGGTGTGTTTCCATCAAGCTTGCATAGAGTGACAGAGAAAGCCTTTCTACAAAGAAAGAACTGAAGTGAGCCATGGTGAGGTGAAGACAGGAGAGACCACCAACCACAGAGATAGGAAGATCTGGGACTGGATGTCTTGATTCATTCTGGCTTTCTAGTGCTTGGGTCCATCCGTACTGAACTGTTTCCTCCCTTCTGAGTTCCATAGCATGCTGTTGCACATTCCCCACTCCAAAGTAAGAGTCAATAAATTTCCATTACTTGTGACCAAATGTGCGTGTGTGTGTTTTGTCTTTTGTTGTACTCAGTTTAATTATGATATTTACATGTGGTTCCCTTTGATTTTATCCTGTTTGGAGCTTGAATTCATAAGTTTGTATTTCTTTGAATTTGGTAAGTTTTTGGTCATTCTTCTTTCAAATATGTTTTTTGGCCCAATCTTTTTTTCTTCTCCTTCTAGGACTCCAATTAGTTACAGCTTAGACTTTAGAATATTGCCCCAGTAGGTATCCATGGCTCTATCTTTTGTTTCTTTCAATTTTGTTTCTTGATTTTTTTTTAATTGTACTTTGGGCTCTGGGGTACATGTGCACATCCTGCATCCTGCAGAATTGTTGCATAGGTACATACATGCCATGGTGGTTTGCTGTCTCCATCCCCCTCCGCAAGCCCCCTCTGCGTGGCCTACATCAGGCATTTCTCCTGGTGTTATCCCTCCTCATCCTCCCTGGCCACTGCTGTCCCTCCTCTCCCCTTCCCTCCACTCCTCTTCCTAGCCAGTGAGTACTGTTCCCTTCCCTGTGCCCAAGTGTTCTCATTGTGTATCACCCACCTGTGGGTGAAAACATGCAGGGTTTGGTTTTCTGTTCTTGTGTCAGTTTGCTGAGAATAATGGTTTCTAGATTTATCCATGTCTCTGCAAAGGACAAGAACTTGTCATTTTTTATGGCTGCAATGTATTCCATGGTGTATATGTGCCACATTTTCTTTGTCCAGTCTATCATTGATGGGCATTTGGGTTGGTTCCAGGTCCTTGCTATCATAAATAGTACCACAATGAACATACTTGTGCATGTGTCTTTGTAATAGAATGATTTATAATCCTTTGGGTATATACCCAGTAATGGCATTGCTGGGTCAAATGGAATTTCTATTTCTAGATCCTTGAGGAATCACCACACTGTCTTCCATAATGGTTGCACTAATTTACACTCCCACAAATAGTATAAAAGTGTTCCTTTTTCTTCACATCCTCTCCAGCATCTGTTGTCTCCTGAATTTTTAATGATCGCCATTCTATCTGGCTTGAGATGGTATCTCAATGTGGTTTTGATTTGCATTTCTCTAATGACCAATGGTGATGAGCATTTTTCATATGTTTGTTGGCTGCATAAATGTCTTATTTTGAAAAGTGTCTGTTCATATGCTTTGCCCACTTTTGAATGGGTTTGTTTGTTTGTTTTTCTTGTAAATCTGCTTTAGTTTATTCTGGATATTAGCCCTTTGTCAGATAGACAGATTGCAAAATTTTTTTTCCCATTCTGTTGGTTGCTGGTTCACTCTAATGATTGTTTCTTTTGATGTGCAGGAGCTCTTAAATTTAATTAGATCCCATTTGTCTATTTTGGTTTTTGTTGCCATTGCTTTGGTGTTTTAGTCGTGAAGTCCTTGTCTGTGCCTATGTCGTGAATGGTGTTGCCTAGGTTTTCTTCTAGGGTTTTTATAGTGTTAGTTCTTATGTTTAAATCTTTAATCCATCTGCGTTAATTTTTGTATAAGATGTAAAGAAGGTGTCCAGTTTCAGCTTCCTGCATATGGCCAGCCAGTTTTCCCAACACCGTTTATTAAACAGGGAATCCTTTCCCCATTGCTTGTTTTTGTCAGGTTTGTCAAAGATCATACGGTTGTAGATGTGTGGCATTGCTTCCAAGGCCTCTGTTCTGTTCCATTGGTCTATATCTCTGTTTTGGTACCAGTACCATGCTGTTTTGATTACAGTAGTCTTGTAGTATAGTTTGAAGTCAGGTAGTGTGATGCCTCCAGTTTTGTTCTTTTTGCTTATGATTGTCTTGGCTAATGGGGCTCTCTTTTGGTTCCATATGAAATTTAAAGTGTTTTTTTTTTTTCAGTTCTGTGAAGAAGATCAATGGTAACTTGATGAGGATAGCATTGAATCTATAAATTACTTTGGGCAGCATGGCCATTTTCATGATAATTTATTCTTCCTAACCATGAGCATGGAATGTTTTTCCATCTGTTTGTGTCCTCTCTTATTTCCTTGATCAGTGGTTTGTAGTTCTCCTTGAAGAGATCTTTTACATCCTTTCTTAGTTGTATTCCTAGGTATTTTATTCTCTTTGTAGTAATTGTAAATGGGAGTTTGCTCATGATTTGGCTCTCTGTCTGTTGTTGGTGTATAGGAATGCTTGTGATTTTTGTGCATTGATTTTTTTATCCTGAGACTTTGCCAAAGTTGCTTATCAGCTTAAGGAGGTTTTTGACTGAGACCATGGGGTCTTCTAAATATATAATCATGTCTTCTGGAAATAGGGACAATTTGACTTCATTTCCTAATTGAATGCCCTTTATTTCTTTTTCTTGACTAACTTCTCTGGCTAGAACTTCTAATACTATATTGAATAGGAATGGTGACAGAGGGCATCCTTGTCTAGTGCCAGTTTTTAAAGGAAATGTTTCTAGTTTTTGCCCATTCAGTATTATATAGGCTGTGGGTTTATCATAAATAGCTTTTATTATTTTGAGATATGTTCCATTGATACCTAGTTTATTGAGAGTTTTTAGCATAAAGGGCTGTTGAACTTTGTTGAAGGCCTTCTCTGCATCTATTGAGATAATCATTTGGTTTTTGTCTTTGGTTCTGTTTATGTGGTGGATTACATTTATAGATTTGTGTATGTTGAACCAGTCTTGCATCTCCAGGATAAAGCCTACTTGATCGTGGTGAATAAGCTTTTTGATGTGCTGTTGGATTTGGTTTGGCAGTATTTTATTGAAGATTTTTGCATCAATATTCATCATGAATATTGGCCTGAAGTTTTCTTTTTTAGCTGTGTTTCTGCCAGGTTTTGGTATCAGAATGATGTTGGTCTCATAGAAAGAGTTAGGGAGGATTTCCTCTTTTTGTATTGTTTGGAATAGTTTCAAAAGGAATGGTACCAGCACCTCTTTGTATGTCTGGTAGAATTCAGCTGTGAACCTGTCTGGACCTGGACATTTTTTAGCTGGTAGGCTATTAATTGTTGCCTCAACTTCAGACCTTGTTATTGGTCTATTCAGGGTTTCAACTTCTTCCTGGCTTAGTCTTGGGAGTGTGCAAGTGTCCAGAAATTTATCCATTTCTCCCAGATTTACTGTTTTATGTGTATAGAGCTCTTTGTAGTAATCTCTAATGATAGTTTGTATTTCTGAGGAATCAGTGGTGATCTCCCCTTTATCATTTTTTATTGTATCTATTTGATTCTTCTCTCTTTCCTTTTTTATTAGTCCAGCTAGCAGTCTGTCTATTTTGTTGATCTTTTCATTGGATTTATTGATTTTTTTGAAGGTTTTTTTTTTGTGTGTGTGGCTCTTGTCTCCTTCAGTTCTGCTCTGATCTTAGTTATTTCTTGTTTTCTGCTTCTTTTTTAGTTATTTTTTTTGTCTTGCTCCTCTAGCTCTTTCAATTTTGACAATAGTGTATCGATTTTAGATCTTTTCTTATTTCTCATGTGGGCATTTATTGCTATAAATTTCCCTCTAGACACTGCTTTAAATGTATTTCATGGATTCTGGTATGTTGTGTCTTCATTCTCATTGGTTTTGAAGAACATTTTTTTTTCTGCCTTCATTTCATTGTTTATCCATCCATCATTCAAGAGCAAGTTGTTCAGTTTCCATGTGATTGTGCAGTTTTGAGTGCTTTTTAAGATCCCGAGTTCTAATTTGTATGTGCCGTGGTCTGAGAGACTGTTATAATTTCCATTCTTTTGCATTTGCTGAGGTGTGATTTGCTCCCAAATGTGTGGTCAATTTTAGAGTAAGTGTGATGTGGTTCTGAGAAGAATGTGTATTCTGTGGATTTGGGATGGAGTGTTCTGTAAATGTCTATTAGGTCCACTTGGTCCAGATCTGCATTCAGGTCCTGGATATCCTTGTTGACTTTCTGTTTTGATGTGCCCAATATTGTCAGTGGAGTGTTAAAGTCTCCCACTATTATTGTGTGGGAGTCTAAGTCTCTTTGTAGGTCATTAAGAACTTGCTTTATGTATCTGGGTGCTCCTGCCTTGGGTACATATATATTTAGGATAGTTAGCTCTTCTTGTTGCATTGATTCTTTTACCATTACATAATGCCCTTCTTTGTCTCTTTTGATCTTTGTTGGTTTAAAGTCCTTTTTATCACAGACTAGGATTGCTACCCCTGCTTTCTTTTGCTCTCTATTTGCTTGGTAAATCTTCTTCCATCCCTTTGTTTTGAGTCTTTGTGAGTCTTTGTATGTGAGATGGGTCTCCTGAATACAGCACACTGATGGATCTTGACTTTTTATCCAGTTTGCCAGTTTATGTCTTTTGATTGGGGTGTTTAGGCTGTTTACATTCAATGTTATTATTGTTATGTTTGAATTTGATCCTGCCATTTTGTTACAGGCTGGTTGTTTTGCTCATTAGTTGACACAGTTTCTTCATTGTGTCATTGTTCTTTGCCATTTGGTATGTTTTTGCAGTGGCTGGTACTGGTTGTTCCTTTCCATATTTAGGACTTCCTTCAGGAGCTCTTGTAAGACAGGTCTTGTAGTGATGAAATCTCTCAGCAATTGCTTGTCCAACAAGGATTTTATTTCTCCTTCACTTATGAAGCTTAGTTTGGCCAGATATGAAATTCTGGATTGAAAGTTCTTTTCTTTAAGGATGTTGAATACTGGCACCTACTCCCTTCTAGCTTGTAGGGTTTCTGCTGAGAGATCTGCTGTGAGTCTGATGGTCTTTCCTTTGTGGGTGACTTGACCTTTCTCTCTGGCTGCCCTTAGGATTTTTTCCTTCATTTCTACCCTGGTGAATCTGATGATTATGTGCCTTGGGATTGCTCTTATTGAGGAGTATCTTTGTAGTGTTCTTTGTATTTCCTGGATTTGAATGTTGGCCTGCCTTTTTAGGTTGGGGAAGCTCTGTTGGGTAATATCCTGAGGAGTGTTTTCCAGCTTGGATTCATTCCGTCACATTCAGGTACACCGATCAAGTGTATATTAGGTCTTTTCACAGAATCCCATAGTTCTTGGAGGCTTTGTTCATTTGTTTTCACTCTTTTTTTCTCTAATCTTGCCGTCTAGTTTTATTTCATTGATTTGATCTTCAAACTCTGATATC
>NW_016107871.1:1084703-1117118 GCF_001604975.1 Cebus imitator
TGATTGATTCGACTGCTGAAACTTGTGTATGCCTTGTGAAGTTCTCGTGTTGCGTTTTTCAACTTCATCAAGCCATTTATGTTCTTCTCTAAGCTGGTTATTCTAGTTAGCATTACATCTAACCTTTTTTCAAGGTTCTTAGTTTTTTTGCATTGAGTTAGAACATGGTCTTTTAACTCAGACAAGTTTGTTATTGCCCACCTTCTGAAGCCTGCTTCTGTCAATTCATCAAACTCATTCACTGTCTTATTTTGTTCTCTTGATGTTGAGGAGCTATGATCCCTGGGAGGAGAAGAGGTGTTCTCATCCTTTTTGCACTGGTTTCTTCCCATCTTTGTGGATTTATTTCCTTTTGATCTTTGAAGTTGGTGATTTCGGGAGGAATTTCTGAGTAGATGTCCTTTCTGTTGAGGTTGGAGCTATATCTTTTTTGGCCTGTAGAGGCGCTGCTGGGATGCCTCAGATTCAGTCAGGCTGCTGGGTTGGTGGTCTTTCCCAGGAGTTTGTTTATGCAGATGAGATTAGCCCCGCTTTCCCAATAGCGGCTCTCCTTCTCCCAGCTCGAACTTCCCTTTAGGGTCAAACTGGTATATTGGCTGCTGTGAAGCTCTCTAGCGCATGGGCTTCAGGTTGAGTTTTGTGGGGGTTGGGCCTGTCAGGCCTTATGGCCTGTTTCCCTGTTTTCAAGTCTGCCTCTTTCAGTGGGACAGGTAGTTCCATCCCATCAGTCCAAATTTCTGCCCAGGTCAATGCCAACAACTTGCAGCACCAGGCAGGAGCTGTCACTCAGATTTGCATTGACCACCCATAGCACCTCTCAGTCCAGCAGGGCTCTCGTGGACCATGGGCTGTGGGAGGGATGAGGGAAGCACGGGATCCTAATTTGAGCACCAAGGGGGTGAAGTCCCTGACCCTCTGAGCTGGCTGCACATTCCAGGTGGGGAGGTGCTCTGTCCTGTCTCCATTTGCCCTCCCTGGGCTGCTCTGCTTCAGCTTACCTTCCTGGGCTATTTTCAGTGCCCTTGGCTGCTTTCAGTTCCCTCCCAGTCCCACTGAAAAGAACCTGGCACCTTGCTTGAAATAGTGAAGTCCTCTAGCCGTCTGTGTCTCATGTGCTGGGAGCTGCATTCCAGTGTTGCCTCCTCTCAGCCACCTTGGCACCCCCTCCAAATGAGCTTTTTAACATAAAAGAGATTAATCCTACTGAAAATCAATAACAAACCCAAATCTGATCTGAATATTTTACAAAGTTTTCTGAAACCTGTGTTCTACAGGTTTTGGGAAAGGAAGTTTTGGTTTTGATGAAAAGCTGAGTTTTATTCATTGTTTTTCTCATGAGAGGTGGGATTCTTCTATCGGATACAGGCAGTAAATATTCATTCTTCAATTTCTATTAAAAGATTAAAAAAAACACATACCAGAAAAAATTTGTATAGGACCAAGACCCTGTACAAATTAGATATCAACTAGAAAATGTGAAGACAGCTGTTTTAATGTGTGACTTTCAAGTAATCTTGTTGGCATCATGTACAGAGTGCATATATGGTGAAATGAACTTTTTCTATTTAAATATTTTGTGTCATAGTATATGCATTGCCCTTCTGCCTTTGGGCATAAATATTAGCATAACCTTTAACATTGTAGGCATTTCTTTTCAGACCTGTCATTTCACTAGAATATTTGGATGGCTATACTCAGGTTTGGGTGGTCATTAGCTTTTCATAAGGCTGGTTTAAAAAAATGTCTCATTGAGTGGTGTTGGGCCAGATATATGGGAGTAGATGGATTTAGTGTCATTCAAAATGGTTGACCTCTTTTGTGACTGAGAAGTATAGGGAGGCAGTGAAAAGAAATTCTTGATGGCAGGATATAAAAATATGGTTGATAAAATGGCAAGATGCCTTCTTTTTCCAGGTAGCAACAATGCTAAAGGTAAATGCTACTGTTTCTATAGTTTTATGAAGAAAATGGTTTTCCTTATTTTGTTTCATTGTGACTACCCCCTTCATCTTTCTTTATATCCTATCTGAGAGTTGTTTCATCTTCTGTGTAGTGGCTGCCCAATAATTTTATCTTTTCTTTCCTCCCATTGTATTTTTCTTGGTTCTTAGCCCATCTGTTGTGAATCTCAGATAAAATGCAGTGAAAATTCAGATTTATGGCTAGGGAAAATCAGAATCAGGTGGTTTGCAGTTAAAGAGAAACAGATTCATAATGGCAAAAATCTAGCAAAATCACTTCTGAATAGTATGTATCAAGGCTTCTTTATAAAAAAGAATAAGAAAGGTAAGTAAAAATGACGGAGTGCTTTCATTTGAATATTTCTACATGGTGAAACATAGATCAGCAAAAACAAGTTGAGGTAGAAGAGAAGCAGTGGCCAAAGTCCTGTGAGTTTACCAAAAAGAAACATATATATTTTTTCCAGTTTATAAGCTCCTAATTTTCCCATGAAGATAAAAGGCAATTCAAAGCCACATTTTTTTCACTCCTAGGAAATGCTTTTGTGTTCATACTATTGTTACAAAGTTAAACTTTTTAAATGTTATTTGAACAAATGAATGGCTGAATTATGCCACATGTTGAAGTTTTTAACCTCCTTTAGTAATTTAAACTTTATGAATCAGAATAAGTGAATGAGGTCATCATGTTCCTTGGCTTCCAGGTTATGAGATAGCCCCTCTTCACTGGACTTCCTTGTATGGATACTCTCCTTCCTGTGGACAGAACTTGCCTTCTGAAATCAGAGGTCTTGTAGGAGAGAATGTGGTGGTCATCTGTTGGCTGCCAAGCCTTTCTTCTTCTCTGAGAGTTGGCTTTTAAAATAGGTGGGATTTGAGGAAGTAGCTTGCTGGAACAGAGAGCTGCAAAAAAAGTTGGCAAATGTTTTGCTTGGTCAACAACCTAGTATTTAAAAGAAATTCGAAAATTTCAATGCATGCTCTACAGCTCCTTTTTACTAACCCCTAGCATAATTCACACATTTTTCTACCTACTCAGCCCCTATGGGGATTTTGTAATTCTTGGTTTAGAGGATAGACAAATGGAAGCCCAGACTATTCATCCATCCAGCCATTCTTCCATTAACAAAAGTTTACTTAGTGCCTTCTCTATGCTAGGCACTGTGCTACACGGTGAAGATGAAACTGCAAGCATTAAGTTATCAAGTCTCTGTTGCCCAGGAATTTAGAGTTTGGTCCAAAACATGGGCATTACTCTTAGCAATTCCACTAAGTGAGTGCATAATAAGAAACAATTGGAAACTTATTTAAGCCCTGTAAAGGAATGAAACTGGCTCTAGACTGGGAGAAGGAATGTGATAAAATCTTCTTCCCAGCAGAACAACTGAGCTAAGATCTTTAAAAGGAGCAGGAGTTAATGGGAGAGAGGATGTGAGAGGACACTGTAGACTACGGATGCAGTGAGCACAAGACCATATGATACCAAGGGTTTGGCATGGCCCACAGGACAGCCAGAGGGCCAAAGCAGCTGAGCACATTGGGAACTGGCTCCATTCGAGGCAGATGAGCTACATGCACAGTGGGCATCTCTGCAAGGGCCTCACAGACTGATTAGGGCCTTTGCTCATTAGCCTAAGAGCCATGGGAAGTCATTGAAGGAACATCAACAGAAGTCAGTGCTGTGACATGGTAGATGTTTCACAAGGGATACGCTGGCTGTTAACTGGAGAATGGAGGGGAAGAGAGACAGAAGGAAGCAGTGAGACAGGAGTAGGCTGTTTCTAAGAGAGAATGGTGGCTTTGTCTAGTGTGGTGACAGGGAACTAGGCCAGGGGTTGGCAATCTGTTGATGGAAGATAACAATAGACAGCCCTAGGTGATGGTTAGGTGTAAGGTGAGGGAAAGACAGGGGCAGGATCAAGAATGAAAGAATGATTCTGAGATTTTGGGCTGTGGAATAGGAGGGATGGTAGTATGTGCTGGTGCAGTAGGTTATTATGGAGGGAGAACAGCTTGCTGTATCTTAGTCTGGCAGCCTCCCTCTGTTTGTCTGTGTTTCATTTCCAAATCAGTCTTCCCTGAGCTGCAATTTGAGAGATGATGTAGTGCAGAGATTTTGAAACATGACCAGTAGCAAAGGGAACAACAAATTTTTACCAAGCACTTATGTGCTAGGCAATGAGTTAAGCATTGGGATTCCAGTAGTGAGGAAAATGAAATCACATTCCTGCCCTCTAGAAGTGTCTAGTCTAATAAGGTAGACAAACAGTAAATAATTATGATGACTTTGTTGCTGATTTTTGTTTCTGTGATGGGTAACGTGCAAGCATGGCTAAGAGAGCTGATCTGCTCTGGTGGGAGGGGACAGGGTCAAGACATGTGCCCAAGGAAGTGTTCCCTGGAGAACTGCAGCTTAAGTCGAGACCTGAACTATTAGTTGGCAATGAGAAGAAAAACAAAACCTTCCAGAAAGAGGAAATAAACATTTTTTAAGTTCTAAAAGAATTGAAAGTATGAAATGTTTAAAGAACTAGCAGAGATGTTCTTCTTTCACCTGGTGAAAGTGGGGGATACAGGTATCGATCAACTTACAACCTAAGCAACTTACGACCATTCGACTTTACGACCATAATCGCTAGCCACGACTGGTCATGTCTGGCAGCTCAAACGTTGCCCAGTTGGGCATACGACAGTGAGGACCAGCTTCCGGCAGCACTACCATCTCCGCGTGCACCATTTCAACTGTACATATAGCCTACTCAACTTACGACCAAATCGTGTTACGGCCGGTCTGCCGGTCCCAATCATGGTCGTAAGTCGAGCACTGGCTGTACAGGAAACAGTGACTTCTGGTAGGAGAGGAGTGGGGTATAGGCAGGTCCTGGCATACCGGTGCTCATGGCTTCCACTTACTTAGGCATCCGAAAGCTGTTTTTTGCCTCCTTTCCCCATTCCTTAGAACTCAAAGAAGACACGAGGAACTGAATTGGGAGAGGCTTGGCACTAAGAAAGCAGAAATTGTGAAGGGAAGGGTGAAGAGGAGCTATCTGCCAGTGAGAGCTGGGAGGATGGTCTCTGGGAAGAGCTGTTGACTCCCTATTTCTGAATCAAGTCCTGATTCATCCCTTTTATTTTTCGCAATTAGCCTCTTGGTCTGGGATAATTTTATTTGATTGCCCTTTAGTTCCCATTAGTTCCTGAGCTTACTTTTTGACCAGGGTTATAGAAAATGTACCACATGGTAACCAGCTTCTTCAAGTCACCCACAGAAGTGTTTTCTCTTGAGTACTTCCCTGGCTGCCTTCTCCAGATGATGTGGCCATCATTCTTGTCCTGGATGAGAAAGGAGATTAAGATGGTTTATAAGAAATAAAATATCACAGTGAAATAGTCTCAAGGCAGCATGTACCTTGTCTGTTTTCTGTTCTAACATATATTATTCGGCATAAGGATATCCTGTAACTCTATTTTTTTATTTAAAAAATTTTCTCTCGTCCCTTTTCTCAGCTTTAGCCTCTTTGACCCACCCAACAGAGCACTCTTTCATTATGTTTTAACTTCCTTCTGTGGGCTACAAGAAATATAGGCTTTATGAAGAGCTCTGCCTCATTGAATAGCTTACTTGAAAGGAAGAAAAGTGTCAGGGAACATTTTAATCTTTCTTATTTTCTAGATACACTCAGCTGAACATTAATTTGAGGCATCTCTTTAGGAAGGAGATCATGTTTGTCTTATCTCAATGGCTTTTCTGATAATTTGAGCCATGTCCCTGTTCTGAGAGTGGGAGTTTCTTCTCGGGTGATTCTGGGGACAGCATGATTGATTATATCTTGGAAATGAAATCATCTCCCACTTGTTCAGGTTTGCTGTCACAGATTTTCAAGCAATTGCTTCTCTCTGTCTGAATACAGAAAAACATAAATCGCTCTTAGATTTGTTTTGCAACAGATTAGACACCCTCTATCTTTTGCCTTACTGTGTGCACAGGCACCTGTGTGTGTGGGGAGGGGGCAGCAGAGGAAACACATTACCAGGGAAGAGTGCACAGGACAGGGAATTTGAAATTCCAAATTAGAATCTTTCTTTTTTAACCTCTGAACTTTTTATTCGCCTCCTCCTCCCCAAAGGGTCCCCTGCTTCTGTTGGCTTAATGTCTCAGAACTTTGGTATCATTGGTCTCAGACACTACTTTGCCATCCACTATCTGGTGGGTGGTGGTCTTTTGGATAGTTTGCATGGAGTTGCTGCTGTCCAGAGCATTGCCAAGATTGAAGTCCTTGCCATCTTCCAGCAGGAAGTGGTAGGTGGCAGTCTCAGCCTCCAGCTCGACCTGGATACTCAGCAGGGCCTTGTACTCCTGGACCTGGCCCTGTCCCTCTGCCCAGGTCTGTGGCAGCTCTGACTCCAGGTGCAACAGGATCCCATTGAGCTGCTCCATCTGCAGAGTGTAGTGGGTCTCCACCTCCCTCAGGTTGTTCTCTAAGCTGGTCTTGAGATGTTTCATGGAGTCCAGGTCGATCTCCAAGGCCTGGACTGTATGTCTTAGCTTTGTGAGCATCATCTCAGCAGCTCCCACTTCGGCAGGCTGCATGGTGACCACTATGGTGCTCTCCTCTAACTGCTGAGAACAGTACTTGTACAGCTCCTCTCGGCTCTTCCGAGCCAGCTCATCATATTGGGCATGGATGTCCGCCATGATCTTGGCAAGGTCCTGAGACTTGGGGGTATCTACCTCCACTGTCAAGCTGCACTTCATGAAGAGCAGCTCCTCCTTGAGAGTCTCGATCTTGGTTTCCAGCTGCAGCGGAGTGACATTGGTGTCATCGATGACCTCACAGAACCCATGGATGTTGCTCTCCACAGACTGGCACATGGCCAGCTCTGTCTCATACTTGACTCTAAAGTCATCTGCAGCAAGACAGGCATTGTTGATCTGCAGAACGATGCGGGCATTGTCCACAGTATTTGAGAAGATCTGAGCCCTCAGGTCCTCGATGGTCTTGAAGTAATGGCTCCAGTCTCTGACCTGGAGTCCCTCTTCTCCAGGTGCTCTGGGATTTTTCTCTCCAGCTTCCAGTTCTCAGTCTATAGGCTCCTCACTCTGTCCAGGTAGGAGGCCAGGCGGTCATTTAGGCTTTGCATGGTCAGTCTTCTTCTCGTTCTGGCTGCCTCCCATTATTGCCAGACCCCTGGCCATACCCATGACCAGGTGTCCAGACCCCATGCCACCCTGGAAGCTGGTGGAGAGGGACACAGAGATCCAGGAACCAGAGCCCCCGGCACCTGCATAGACCCTGGCAGCACTCTTGACCAGCCGGTCACCATAGCCAAGCACCTGGATGTAGCCCAGGGACCGGTACTTGGTGGAGAAGGTACAGCAAGTGGTAAAGCTAATGTTTCTCAGGGAGGGGAGCGAGAAGACAGGACTCAGACTTTGCCAACCCCAAATGAGAATCTTGGTTCTGTCTGTCTTCCAGCTATCCACCTAATCCTGAGCGAATCATCCCAATGCCCCAGATTCAATTTCTTCATGTGAAAAATGGAAATAACAATAATAATAATAATAATTCCCACCTATCCTCATCAAAATGCAGTTTTGAGAATATGAAAAGATGTTTTATGCATACAAGAAGACAATTGTTAGAATTGCTACCTCTCTCTCTCTGGGTAGTCATTCATTCATTGATCCCTTTATTGCTAAAGACGGGGATTGGCATGATCTGACTTACTGGGGGAGTGTGGCCTGGAGGAGGGCTCACGTGGAGGGTGGGGGGCACAGGATTATGGTGGCTGCAGTTGTCCAGGAAAGAAACATCACAGTGGCGACAGAGAGGTTGGAAAGAAGTGGAGGAAGTGAAGATAAGATGGAGTGGACTGATTAGAATCTTTGTGGGGGAGATAAAATTTGAGCTTAAGTCATTCAAGAAAATGGTGAGTTCTTGGGGACAAATATGTAGAAAATTGTGCTCTGGGAAGGAATAGTTCAGTGAGGAATGGGTAAAACTACCTCTTGTTTTGTTTTTAATGTCCAAAATCATACATTTAGTAATACAAAGGAAGAAAGTTGTTTTCCACGTAAAAGATCACAAGCCATCAAACTGATAATGTTTCATTTAAAGTAACACATGGCATGAGTGATTTTTTTATTAACTTCCAGTCACTTTAAACTAATTTCTTATAGTATGGCAATAGCAACCTCATAAGCCTAAAGAAACTCATAGCATAGTTCAAAAAGACTTTTATGTTTTATTGAATAAAGGAATCGCTTAATGGAGAATCACAATGTCTATGGAATATGTTAAAACACAGACTCACAATGGAGCTACTGACACTTTCATTTGACTGGTACACACTCATTGTTAATAGAATCAAAATAAACACATCAATACCAAACTATGCAATAAAGCCTACATTATTCATCTACGTAATGGTAATAGAGCGATTACCTGACTTATTCTTTTTAAAAAAAAATATTGCTGAGTGGGAAATGTACAGCATGTGGATATGAGTCAGATGAGTCAAAATATCACAGCAGCAGACAGTACTTTTTGGAGACTGTGATTGAATTGAATGAACTACAATAAGTATGTCTACTTTCATTATGTTCTCTACTAGATCTGCTAGTACATATTTTTTATGAGAAGAGTTTATTATTATTATTACCATTATTATTCAATTAAAATAAATGAAGAACACACATATATGTCACCTTTCATTAGCAAATTATTGTATAAAATCTAGCTATATTTGGGGGAAATATTTTTTAAATTTTCTAATTATTCTTGCATTTGGTAAGCGTTTGTTGTACCATATGGGAGACATTGTTCTAGGCATGGAAATTCATGGAGGACAAGCAGATATTATTTCTGCCCTTCTGAATGGGAAGACTGACACACACCCCAAATGAAACATGCCAATTAGTCAAATAACTGCAA
This sequence comes from Cebus imitator, assembly GCF_001604975.1. Taxonomy (NCBI): domain Eukaryota; kingdom Metazoa; phylum Chordata; class Mammalia; order Primates; family Cebidae; genus Cebus; species Cebus imitator. Next base: position 1,093,600 of record NW_016107871.1, read on the forward strand.
GTTGTAAAATTATGCTGGGCCTCGTATGTGTGAGAGGGATTTGGGATTTAGTCTGAGTATGATGGGTAGGTTTTGTAAGGTTCTGTGCAAGGGGGTATTGAGACCAGGTATAGATTAAAGACTAAAATTTTGCTACCTGGTAAAGAATAGATTGGGCAGAATAGAATAGCCAATAAGTACAATACAACAGACTCAACATCATTGGTCATTAGAGAATGCATATCAAAATTATAATGAGATATCACAGTGAGATATCACTTTACATCCACTAGGAAGACTGTAATCAAAATTACAGATATAGTCTGTGTTGGCAAGGGTGTAGAGGAATTGCTAGTGAGAATGTTAAATAGTGCAGCCGCTTTGGAAAATAGGTAGTTCCTCAAAATGTTAAACATAGAGTTAACCACATGACTTATCAATTCTATTCCTATGCATATACCAAGGACAATTAAAAATGTATGTCCACAGAAACACTTGCACATAAATGCTAATAGCAGCATTATTCAAAGCAGCTAAAAAGTAGAAGTAAACTAAATGTTTATCAGCTGATAAATGGATAAATAAAATGTGGTATATCTACACAATGGAATATTATTCAGTCATAAAAAGAAATAAAGTTCTGGTATATATTACAGTTTAGGTGAAACTTGAGAATTATGCTAACTAAAAGAAGGCAGCCAGAAAAGACCACATAGTATAGGACTGTATAGGACTCCTTTTATATGAAATGTCCAGAATATGCAAATCCATAGAAACAAAAGGTTGAGTAGAGCTTGTCTGGGCCTTGAGGGATGGGGATGAGGAATGACTGAAAATGGGTATGGGTTTTTTTGGGGGGGGGTGATTACAATGTTCTGGAATTAGTGTTGATGGGTACAAAATTGTGAATATACTAAAATGAATCATATATTTAAGTGAATGAACTGGATGGCCTGTGAATTATATCTCATTACAAATGTTGAGAAAAAGAGAAAGATTAATAAGAGGGGAGACCCGTGGGAATGTGTGTTACATGACTGCCCCCTCTTCTTGCTACCAATCAGAACCAGCCAAGCCATGGAGCTGCTCTTGGGGGAGTGAATGTGCCAAATATATAAGTACTAGCAGCCAGAATGCTCTCCAGGTCTCCTTCTGTACCTCATATACCAGCCCCACAAAATGATCTGCCATTTCTCTGAGCCAGCCATGTGCTTTTTTCCTACTTGCCTTTGCTGAGGTGTGGCTATGTTTTCTTTTCTTTCTCTGTCTAGTAGGAAAAATAAATCACCAGTTCTACAAGCTTAGTTCAGCTTCCTCCTTGAAACTCTCCTTGGTTGCCTGACCCTATAATACATCATTCGCATTTTCTGTAAGCCCTTGACATGTGGGTTGTGCCTTTGCAAGATCTCAGCCTCATAGCATTTCAAAGACTCGCTTTGAATTCTCTCTTTCTCTATCTCCCTCCCTTCCTCCCTTTTATCTTTCTCGCTTTACTTTCTCTCCTTTTCTCTAGCTCCTGTCCCTGTCTCCATCTACTCATATTTAACAACTGAAAGAAGTTTACCACTTTAAAGTCTGTAAACGTCTCTCCTGTTATCCAGTATCCATAGTTCTGTTCACCATTGGTTTCCCAAGTAAGGCTACATGTATAACCGATATTCATGCCTCTTACAGAGGTTCACCTTATTCTCATTACAACAGTTCCCTTCCTCCTTACAGAACTTAAGTTCTACTGAAATTTTCAGCAGGATATAATAAATAAATTTTTCATAATCCATTGAACAAAAATTTTCAATAAGTATTTATGGAGCACTTATTACATGCCAGGCACTAGTTCCTAGGAATACAGGTAGGAAGAAAACAGTCTAAGGACTTTGATAATATATAAGATCAGAGCATGACAGGTGCACTGCAAAGACTTAAACTGGGTGATATGAGAAAGGACAAGTGAGAGGCAGCTTAAGTTTGAGTGGTCAGGCAAGGATGGGAGGAGATGGCATTTGAATGTGATCTGAATGACAAGGAGGAGCGCAAAAGCATTTCTGGCAGAGGAACATCTCAGGAATAGCCTAGTGTCAGAAGGCACTTGCAACATTCAATGAGCTGCATAATGTTTAGCGTAACTGTAGTTCGGTAGGCAAAGGAGAGAGAGAGTCATAGGCACATTTGAAGAGTTAGGCAGAGGCTGGATCTTACGTTTGAATGTTTGGGTAAGGCACTGAGATTGCTTTTAATTGCAAGGGGACACCATAAGAAGAAATTTGACACTTGCACCAGTCTTTAAATGGGTTGGAGTTTAGTAATTTCATGTGTTTACTTTTTTTTTTTTTTTTTGCCTATAAATAAAGCAATACACCAGTCCAGAAAATAGAAAAAAAGTGGAGAAATGGGCAAGAGGAGAAATGAAGCTGTTTACTCTAGCTAAGGATCTGAAATGAAATACACAAAATATTGACCTCCAAGTGAATGAAAGACAACCCCTAGGGATGCTATTGCCAGAGGTGGTACAATAAGTATTGTAGATTTCATATTTTTGCATAATTCAAGTCTAGCTTAAAGACAACAGGAAAAGATTTTTTTTTAATCAAGGATAGTTTTAAAAGCCTTCTTATTGCCACATGGAAGAGAATATACTTTTTCCTTTTTATTTATTTTTATTTTTTTATATGGAGTCTTGCTCTATTGCCAGGCTGGAGTGCTGATCTCATCTCACTGCAATCTCCACCTCCTGGGGTAAAGTGATATTCCTGTCTCAGCCTCCTGAGTAGCTGGGACTACAAACACACACCAACATGACCAGCTAATTTTTGTATTTTTAGTAGAGAGGGGGTTTCATCACGTTGGCCATGATGCTCTCGATCTCCTGAGCTCGTGATCCCCCCGCCTCAGCCTCCCAAAGTGCTGAGATTACAGGTGTGAGCCACCACACCCGGCTAAGAATGCACATCTTATAAGGGAACTGATGAGAGATCCGATTGCTTAGAGAGACAAAGAACTATAGCATCACATATTTCCAACCAGAAATTGAAAGAGCATTTTGGAGGAAGCAGTGCATTCCAACAGAAATTCATTAAATAGATCAAAAACTTCAACAGTGTTTATTCCTTTTGGGTATCATAAATTCCACTGCCAGGAATTTACTTTTAAGAAAAGATCATAGATCTGCACAAACATTTAGTTTCAAGGATATTCAACATTTTTTTTAAATAGCAAAATTTGGAAATCTAAATAATAATAGGGAAATGGTTAAATGAATACTCCTATGCAATGTAGTATTCTGCATAAGGCACAATATTGTTTAGAATATATAATGACAATGATTATTTTTCCCATAAAGTATGATTAAGTGAAAAATATGACATTCCCCCTCACCCCATAATTGGTAGTTAGATGGGAAAAAATTAGGTTATAAAATACCATACACACTTTGGTATTAATTGTGAAATTGTATATTTTAGAAGAAAACTTTTCCAAAATGTTACAAGTGGCCATTTTCAAGATATTCCGTAGCAGAACTTTTAAAACTTTCTTCTTTTCATTTTTTTCCTGAAATTTCTAAAGTGAATGTAAACACAAAATTAATATAATTAATCCAGTGATTAAAAATTAGTAAAAATAGCTAAATATTTGCCTGCTGTATGCCAGGCATTAAGTGCTTTACCTTATCATCAATAAACTTATTTATGATAAATGATTACAACCATTTTCTGACACAGGTACTAATATCATTCCCATTTACTTTTGACAAGATTGAAGCAAAATTAAGATGTTAACAATGTACCCAAGTTGCACACCTATCAAATATCAGTACTGGGTTTAGCACAGCAGGCAGTCTGACAACACTGTCCACCCCTTCAGAGGTGGCATTATACTTCTATTAATAGCAAATGCTTAAGCAGAAAGTTAAAAGTCCCTCTGTTACCAGATGGTATGAGAACTGTTTGCTCAAAAAGTCATTGTTTAGAGATTATCACCAATTCCTCAGTGAGGAATAGCTGGAGAGTATGTGTCATTTATTATAAATTTTATAGAATGTGGATTTCCTTAAAGAATTCAGATTCCATTGTTTTCTATGAGCCTCTCAGGTTTTATGATTAAAGAACACATCAGGGTATTCTCATATGTAGGTCCTTGGACAAGTGAATCATACCAGACTTTATGAGTTAAGATTCTGATGTCTCCACAGTGGGAAAAATCAGATAAGCTGACTTTACATAATTCCAACTTAGCTGGGCTTCATTCTATTTGGGTTTGCAATGTACTAGATCTTGTTAAATCTTGGGTTAGGTCTTGTTATGTACACTTTTTATAGATCTAGACTCTCTCCTTGGAATAAGAGCATGCAATACAAGTCATGAAAAGAAGACTTTACACTGGGATGAGACTGGAATGAAATTTAGAAAGAGGCTGTAGTGAGAATTGTCCATAACCATGACAACAGCATGGGTCATGTGACATATATTATTGAGTGCTTGGTACTTGCCAGGTATTGCACCAAGTACACATAATATATGTTATTTGCATTTACTCCTCACAATAGTCTATGAGATGAGTATTATTCTTTCCACTTTATGCATGAGGAAGCTGATATACAGAGAGGTAAATTGTCCATGGTCATGCAGCCACTACTAGCGTTTCTGATCACAAAGCTATTTTTGCCTCCACAATGGCAAATGGCAGCTTTCACGGCCACTAGCATGTCTCTGATCCTTCCTCAAATATAAATCCTTAAATTATTATTTCAATTATTATTTTACTTCTACTAGGTCATAAAGAAATTAGGCATTTTTTCTTTTCATGGGCTTTCAGCGTCCTTTGGAGAGAAAGAAACTTTTCCCTCCTGTTATAAAAACTCTTCATTGAAATGTCTGTGTTCCTTCAACTGCCCCTGGGGATTCTTGTTCCTCAGTTGGACTGGGAGAGAACGTGATGTTTCTCCACAAGGGACTCTGGGAGTAGTCTGATCATTGTGAAATGATTTCAGTAGTCACTGAGTCAGAGTGGCTGGAAGACTTTGGTATCTGACAAATTCACACCCTTTTTTATTGACCTGCCACCATGACGTATCTGGGTATTCCCAGGCAACATTGCTGATGTACCAGTTACTCTGGCATCTGTGAGGAACTGAGAGGCTTTCTTGCTTTGCATCTCTCTAAGGCTAGAGCCTGCACAAAGGACAGGCTCCTTTGTGCAGCATCGGCAGCTACCACCACAGGAAAAGCTAGTCTTTGATAGAGGGTTGGCCTCTTTTTTGGCCTTGTAAGAAATCAGAGCTATGTTACTGGGACAGCCCCTCTGTCTTTGCCTGTGTCTTGCCAGAAATTCCTAACTGGTTGTCAGCAGTTATGCTGTGTTCCTTCCAACTAGACATTCCCATTTAAACGTATCGTCACTGCAGACAGGGTCATTTGCAGCTTGTTTTTAACATGGCATCTTTTCTCCGTGGGTCTTCTAGACCCCTCCCACTCTCATGTTGGTCCTGAAGATGCCCTTTTTCACTCTGATGTTTAACACACAATCTCAGGGATTACCATGTTTACACCCTCACTTTCAACACTGCATTTCTCTTTTAGTTTCTTCCTCAATGAATAATAATGCATTTAAAAAATAATCATTCTTTTTCTTAACAGAAATAATAATCAATGTTAATTTTAGAAAATCAAACAGGAAAAAAACTAAAATTGCCTACAATTAAAGTGGCCAGAGATTACTAGTGTCAACATGCAGGTGTCTTCTCTTCCTGTTGGCATGTGTTCTTTATTTTATGAGTAGAGTTACACATACAGCTATGTAATCGAGAACATTATATTTTGAAAATTTGGGAAGAAACACAACATATTTAAAAAAATTTGGCCAGGCATGGTGGTTCACACGTGTAATCCCAGCATATTGGGAGGCCCAGGTGGGAAAATTGCGTGAGGTCAGGAGCTTGAGATCAGCTTGGGCAACATAGGAAGCCTCTGTGTCTACAAAATATTAAAAAATTAGCTGGATGTGGTGGTATGCACCTGTGGTCCCAGCAAATCAGGAGGCTGAGAAGGAAGGATTGCTTAAGCCTGGGAGGTTCAGTCTACAGTGAGCAATGATTGTACTACTGCACTCCAAGACCCTGTCTCTCAAAAAAAAAAAAATCCCCCAAACTGGCTGTGGTTTTAGCTGGTCTTCCAAGGAAGATAAATACATTTCTGTTTGAGATAATTGTCGTTACGTTCAGGCCAACACTTATGTTTCCATTGATAAAAAGTTATAATGTATATGCATTATAGTATACAAATACTTAGTGTAGAATTTGAGAAATTCCTACATAAGTATACATACCTATATAACCACAGCCAAGATCAAGATATCGAATATATTCAGAGCCTATCCCTAGAAGATTAACGCATGACCCTTCCCAGTCGATAACACCTTTTCCCTAAGAGGAAACCACCATTATAACTTCTATCACAGTAGATTAGTTTTGTTAGTTCTTGAATTCCATGTACATGGAATCACACAGTAATTATTCTTTTGTATCAGATTGCTTTTGCTTAATATTGTATCTGTGAAAGTCACCCATGTTGTTGAGCTTAATGTTAGTCCTTTTTAAAAATTACTACATAGTATTCTTTGTCTCAGTATACTACGATTTATTTTGTTGATGGACATTTGAATTGTTTCCCATGTTAGGCTCTTATGAATAAGAATGGCGTTCTAAGGCTGAGGCCTTTGCTGTGATTGCATCTTCTCCCAACTTCTCCTACTGGCCTTCCCTTTCCCCACCACTGTCCATCTTGAAGAACTCCCTAATAATCTTTTCTCATGTGAATAATCTCCATCTCACAGTCTATTTATTGACCGACCTGAAGCAACAGCCCTGATGGATTTATTATATCAAATTGGTTATGCTGTTTTGCTTTGCTCTAAGACTTGGAAATTCTGAACCTGACAAGTCAAGTTTTTGTAAGGCCCTGAACATAAAAGACATAAAAACTGGCATGCTAGGTGCACTGTCAGATTGAATGTCATAATCAAAGGTGATTTTCCAAACATGAATGAACATTCTGTAGGTTTTTAGGCAAACAGTTCATGTAAAATGAGAAAAGTGGTGTGTTAGAAGGTATAGTCTGGTTTTGTATATACAAAATGAATTGGAGAAGAAACCTTTCAGACAAGTATAATCGTTCCGACATAAGGAAACAATAAGAAGGAAGGGATGTGAGAGCCTTTGTGGAGAGAGGAGGAACAGGTTGAGGGCGCTGTGGCTGTGTGTAGGATTGTCAATCTAGAAATTGGAGAAGTTAATGATGACACCAATGCTCTGAATCCAGGTGGCCAATGAAGCATTTCTCATTCCATTCATTTGAGCTTCGGGGAAGAAGAAAAGAGTGTAAAGGTTCATGCTTTTGAAAAATATAGATGTCAGGAGGAAATGCTGGTGTGCAGGTAAGGAGATGCAGAGTTCAGTTTTAGAGCTGGCGGAATGATAAAAGAAAAGGATACATGAAAGAATAGGAGATGTGGGCCTTTTGTGTAAGGAAAGAATTAACAAAAGTGATAGAGATTGGGGTAGCAGGGTTATGTCTTATATTAATTAGATATTGCTGCACAACCAATTATCCCGAAATGTAGCAACTTAAAATGACTACATATTTATGATTTCACAGATGCTGTGGGACAGGAAACCAGGTGTCATGTATAGCTGAGACCTCTAGCTTTGGGTCTCTCACAGGGCTACAGTCATCTCAAGGCTTGCCTGGGGAGGATTCACTTCTAAGAACACACATGTCTTTGTTGGTAGGCTTCCAATCCTTGTGGGTTGTTGGAGTGAGTTTCAGCTCCTCATAAGCTGTGAATCACCCTCAGTTTCTTGCCATGAGGGTATCTCCATCAGGCAGCTCACAACATGGCAGCAAGCAAGTAAGAGGGTAAGAGAGAATGCCAGCAACACAGACAGAAAGTCAGCGAGATGCAGGTCAGACTGCAACCACATCTTGGAAATGACATCTCATCACCCCTGTTACATTCCATTTGTTAAAACTGAGTCAGCAGGTTCTGTGCACAAAGGAAGGGGATTCCACAAATGCCTGCGTACCAGGAGGCAGGGGTCACTGGGAGCCCTGTCAGAGCCACCAACCACATCTACATAAAGTAATGTTCGAGGACATGGTGCTAATTCACTACAGAAAAACTCTCTAAGCATTTTTTGCCTCCTCTTACTTTGCCATTAGGAACTTCCATAAAGTATTGGAAATGTTTTCCTCCAATAGAAGACCATATGTCAGTGGAGGTATTTCTGTCATTTACTAATGCACTCAGTAACTTGATTTGAAAAGCTAACTGTGCAATACTGTATAATTTCAAATGCTTTTCTAGCAAAAATGTATTACCTTTAATTAGACTGGTTTAAAGCTGTTAAGATTCTTGTCAGAAATAATTTTTAAGTGGATGTGTCAAGATAAAAACAGCAGTTGTCAAGTGAAGAAAACGGTAATAAGTGGATGTGCTGTCTGGCTTATGAGCAATTGGGTCTTTAAATACTAGCTGAGCATTTGTGCTTACAATCCCTTTCATAGCAGCCACTCTGGCAGTTAAGGATTCAAACTGTTGGAATGCTATTGTTTGTGGTAAATATTTGTCCTGTGACAAGGGAATTAAATTTGGTTCCTACCCTGTAATATAGACAAAAGCACCTCTAAGAAGAGAATGCATTGAAGCAATTCAATTTACCAAGTGGTCCAGCATAAGACATGAGCAAAGCATTCTGGGTGATTACAGTGGAATAATGACAATAATAAAGACCACTCTTTGATGAAAGCAAACCAGCTGACTTGAAGCATTTGAAAAAGCTTGAATTTTATTTTGCAATCTTTTTAGGCTATTCATTTCTTTACCAAGCTTTTGTTACCTGGCAGTGAACAGGTGGGCTTTTTCTCAACTCTGTGGCAGGGTTTCTTACTAGTGGCACAATTGACTTTGGGGTCATGTAATTCTTTGTTGGGGGTGGGAGATCTGTCCTGTGCATTGTAAGCTGTTTAGTAGCATTTCTGGCTTCAAACCTCTGGATGCCAGTGGCTCTGTTCTTCCGCACCCCACCCTAGTTTTGACAACTACATATATTTCCAGACAATGCCAGACATACTCAAAGGTAGAGAGAAAATGGGAAAATCACCATGCTGTGGGAATCAACATAGCTTTTTGATATGGTTTGGCATTGTGTACCCACCCATATCTCATCCTGAATTTGTAATTTCCAGGTGTTGAGGGAGAGAGCTCGTGGGAAGTGATTGCATTATGAGGGCAGTTGCTTCCATGCTGTTCTCATGATAGTGAGTAGATTCTCACGAGATCTGATGGTTTTATAATGGTAGTTTTTCCTGTGCTCTTACATGCTTTTCTCTCTCCTGCCGTCATGTGATGAAGCTTCTTGCTTCCCCTCCATCACGACTGTAAGTTTCTTGAGGTTTCCTCAGCCATGTGGGACTCTGAGTAGGTTAAAACCTCTTTTCTGTATAAATTACTCAGTCTCAGGAAGTTCTTTATAGCAGTGTGAGAATGGACTAATACAGTTTTGAATGAGGGAATTCTAAATTAACAGGACTTAATGTTATCTTACTTTTATATGTTGAGTTTATAAATATGTTGTCTTTTCTGTTAGTCCCCCAAAGCACCCATATGCTATATAAGATTATTAATTATCTTATTGAGTCAATTAATAGGCATTTGTTAAGTGCTTACTACCTGCAAAAGACATCATGCAGGTATTAGGGAGATGAAGAGAAAAATAGATATAGATTTTTTTCTTTTGTCCTGAAGAAGCTTGAGATGTCAGGCAATGGGATGGGGATGTAGGTCATTTGTACACATAACTGTAATGCAAATAGAAAGCACCAAGTTTCACCAAAGAGCTAAAATTTTCTGAGATGTTGTAAAAAAGAGAAACGTCTATTTTTCTCTTGCAGACAAGTGGTGGGTTAAAAGCTCAATCCTGAGCTGAATTTAATAGGGTGAGGTTGACCTGTAGTTTGGGCATAAGAAAGTAGATTTTGGGTTGGGACTGAAACTTCAGAATATAACATTAAGTTTAATGGTGTAAGGCAGAGAGAGATAAAAACCTAGCCTGAAGCCCATGGTTCTCAATCAGAAGTAGCAAGATGGAGGCAGCACAGACAGCACCTGTTCCCTTTGCTAGGAAAATGGCTCATAGGCCCATGGAGCAGTGAGAGCTGTGAGAGCTGTAAAAGCACCACACTGGTTTGATGAAAGGAGCAGACTTTCAGTGGAACCAAACTGATTCTTATCCAATGTATATTGCTCAGGAACTCATCAGTGGTATATGGAGATCAAATCCAAGCCAAATAGAGGCCACGGAAGACAAGATATTAAAGGTCCTCTTTCCAAGTACCTACTACAGGCGGGTTGCCTGCCCAACATCTCCATCAGTAGAGCTTTGATGTTTGAGCCAGGCTTCTGAAAAAAGCAAAAATTCTAGAGATGGCATTAGTATTCACAAATCTCTTAGTGGTACAATTCTCAAAGTATATTCCTAAGACTTTTAATGGGTGTTATCTTGAAGAGTTCTATTAACAAGTGTGTTTTTGGAATGACAGGTAAAACAAGAGAAACATATGCCTTCACTGTAAAAACTGTCAGTCTTTCAGGTATACTATAAACGTCAAATCGAGGGATATGATGGGAAGCCTTTCCCAGATTTATTTGACTACAAAGCTGTTTCATTGTGTAGCATCTGTGCTTTGGTAACCCTGCCTTGTTATGAATGAGTCTGTGAAATAAGTGGTTTTTACCAACTGTCTGAACTTTAAGTGAACAAGGGGATGGCAGGGAAAATAAATCAGCATATGAGTATTCACAGACCCCTCCCTCCCTCATCTGCTATGAAAAACCTGACTTTACCTGCTTGGCCCACCACTTCTCCTGCTCCACCTGATAGGTTGTTGGCTTAATCACCAACTGCTTGGTTTTTATTTGTAATCACTGTTAAGTGGTGAGGTCTGGAGATTCAAGCTTGTTGCTCTAGCAAGGTCAAAGAGTAAATGATAGAAGAAAAGAAATAGAACTATTAAAGGGAAAATAAAAAGTGGGACCGTTTGGGGGACAGTTGTCAGTATCTGAGCAGGCAGGTGCTTGGCCTTGAGAGCAGCCTTCATGTATCTTGGAACTTCTGAAAGAAGGAATGCTTGGTAATCAAATGTTTTTTTTTAGTTCTATGAAATTAATTCTGAAGTTTTTCTTTTTAAATCAAACTGTAGTAAACACGAAGTGTTTTTTATTTACTTATGACTTCTAGGATGGATTTCTTTAAATGTGAAAATGAGATCAAGTGGATTTTAAGGCTGATTTAAAAGGTCTGTGTTTATAAGAATTATTCCAGAAAATATTTAATGGGAAGCAGAGGTCATGGATTAAAGTGAAAGAGGGTCAGAGGATTTGTGTATCCTGATAATAAAGACAAAATGGGATGATACAGTAAATAACCGTCTTTTTTGTCTTTTCCACTTACTCTCAGAATAACAAGCACCCTATTTCTAGGAATTGCTCTTCCACTCCATGTGGCTCTGAGGAGCGGCCAATCATAGGACATGGCCCTAACAGCCTCAGGAATAGATACAGAAATCATAGTAAGTGGTTTCCATGGCCACAGGGATGAGCACATGACCCAATTCAGGCCAATCAGAGTCCTTCCCTGCAGTTTCATAAAGAGAGGCAATGGAATGGAGATGCTCTGGTGTTACTAAGCAGGAAATGAAAGCCTATAGTTGTCTGCATCCACACCTCTTTTACTATTTCCTCATTCAACCTAACCATGAAGAAGAAGCCAATCTATAGAAAAGGAAGAGGACAACAGGTAGAACCTGAGCTTGGAGATGGAGGGAGATGGTAAAATGCAGTCATATTGTCGAAGTCACTGGACATCCTGGAGCTAGTTTACTCCTGGACTTCCCTGTTATTTGAACCCATCGTTCCAATTTGATTTAACTCGGTAAGTTTAGTTTCTGACACTTGTAACCAAAGGAGTCCGGGTGAATCAATGTTCTGAGTGTCTTGAGGACAGAAAGCTGTTGGTGGCTGCAATGAGGGAGAAAGACCATGATGACGGGGCGAGGAGGTGTTGCTGTCAACTTCGCATGAACCCCATTTGCTTAGAGCAGGTCCTGATGGTCTAAAGAGAGAGTGAGAATCGTATAGGAGAGAACTGAGAAATTAATGTCTTCTTTTGCCTTAAGTTGGCTGCCTTCCTGGGGTGATGTGGCAAGAAGAGCTGGGTTCCTTGGATCATAATTTGATTTTGAGTTACCAAAATTTATGTTCTAAATATTGATCCGATTTCCCTATCTGTTTCATCGCTATCGTTGCTATGCTACATTTGAGTTAAAAAGAATACATGTCCATAATTTTTATTGGTTGCTTGTTTTAATTATTTCTTTATGGTTAGATGAGGCTGTATGTGCAAAGAAACATGATGCTTCTTTATGGTCATCTGACACGGTGTGCAGACATGATGAAATGTGGCACAGTCTACCCACGTCAGCTGAGTGTGATTATTCACAACACCAATGCAGGGAGGTGTGTTTTACTACGGTAGCCTCTATAGTTTCTCCTCAAACACACTCCGTGTGTATTTCCTTCAGAAATTCAATTCATGCTGCACAAATTAGTGTCTCATTTTATGTCTTTACGAAAGACAGTAACTCAGTAGTTGATAGACTTCTAAGTAGGAAGCATTTGAATTCTTGAAAGAAAAGACAGAGACCACTGTGAACCAAAAGCACAAATAAGAGCACTAAGTTTTTTTTTTCTTATTTTTGTATTTTTTTCTTTTTTGTTAAACAGAAAGTCCTTTTGCAGCTGTCCTGGGTCTTAGACCATCATCACCCTCCTCTTCTATTCCTATAGTGTTGATGTAGTATAGACTTAAGCTGGATTAGAAATCCAATTGCAAAGGTAACTGAACTGAGAAATTCACTTATTCTTTGATGTGTGTACATGGGCATTAGGTGTGGGCCTGGGTTGGTGGGAGGAGATGTGGCAATCGACTTGTGGTTCTGGTCAGTAAAACCCTATAACTTGGCAGCACAGCTAGGGAGTCTCTTATGATAGTCCAAGACTTCTCCCTATGTAAAAGGGTGTTAGGCTGTATGTCCAGTGGGGACTATTAAATATTAACTGAATTTTAATTAGTTAATACTACTCTACATTGGTTGAAGAAACTCAGGATGTGTAGCCAAGTGAATGAAAAGGTATGTGGTGAAGGTGATGATGATAACAATGGCTAATACTTACTGAACACTTACTACATGTAGGGCACTGTTAGGAGTATTCTATACCTGTTCCCAGTTAATTGCTACAACTTCATGAGGTTACCCATGTCTCAGATGACTCACACAGCTAGTGTGCAATGGAATAGGACATGGATCCAAATCTCCATGACTCCTGAACCCAAGTTATAAAGGAGCTGATTGGGACTCAACTAGGGAATAATTGGATGTGTCTGTCAAGAGAATGGCTGTTCTGCCAGGCTATTCCTGGGCATGCTCAAGCACAGGTTAAAGGGCTATTGTCATGGAGATTGTGAAGTGAATTGTCATACATTGGGTAAAGAGAACAGGGTGTAGACTGTGAGGGGAAATGTGCCATGTAGGGGAGTGACCTGAGCAGAGGTTGGACAAGTAAGCCGGGGTCATATGTCTTAATCCTAAAGGCCTTGGGAAGCATTTGAAAGGCTTAAAGCCAAGAGGGACTTGTGTTTTTGTAAGATTAAACTGACTTCACTTTAAAAAATGGATGCAAATGGGTTGGCTGTGTGCAGCAGGACCTTTTAGGAGGTCATTCCACTTATGCCATTGACATGGGAGAGCTAATGATGGCTTGAACTAAGCCACTTGATTAAAACAAATTAACCAATTTAGACAATATTATCCCCAAATGTCTAGTCTGCCAAACTCCCATTCATTCCTCCTGCCTTGTAAATTCTCTCCTTTGCTCATCACTTCCAGCGGGTCAAGAAAACTTGCGGCAGTTTCTAAAGAAGCCGTTCATCAAATATTGATAGGCAAAAAGGATTAGGACAAATAAGTTATTTATTTAACCCTGTCCTTGAATGCACAGAGGTTTGTGGTTGAGAGGATGGTTATCTCTTTAAAGAAGATGGAGAAAGGCCGATATCAAGGGGTAGGTTTGCTGCTGTAGGGAAGAGGTGGGAGGTTACCATTTGTTCCCAAGTCAGGCATCTCAGAAAAGTAGAAAAATCTATGAACTGAGAATAAGGAAACTCTTCTTTTTAATCTGTGGGACCTTGGCCATGTCACTTAACTTCCTCTACTATCTAGCAGGTAGATTCCTGCCCTGTGCTTCTTAAAGGAGTACTGGGAGGCTTCAGTTAAATGACACATAGGGAAATGCTTAAAAAGTCACAAATCATTCTATACACACCAATTGTCATGTCCAGTCATTGAGGTGAGAGGCACTTTATGAGTGCAAAGGGCAACTTTACTGAGAAAGCATGCTCAAGTTTTAAAATCTCAGTTTTCTCAGGGATCTGAGTATCATTCCTAGTATCTGATTATAGTTTCCATTATAAATTGCTACTTGTGCTTCTGTTTTGGGGAAGCAGTACTATCCAGTGTTAAGAACAAGAACTTTAGAGTCATACAGATATAGATTTAATTTTCTGCTCTGCAATTTGACATCTTTTTAATATTTAACTTCTCCAGCTCAGTTTTCTCTTCTGCAAAATGGGTCTATTAGTTGAATAAAACTTATAAGCCTGGTTTGAGGATGAAAATAAATATTATGTGTAAAGTTGTTAACACAGTCATTAGCCCATGTTAAGAGCTCATCACATGTTAAATTATTATTATGTCTATGTCCTTTAAAGGTTTTAGGATACTTTCTACCTCCATTTTCCAATTTAATGTTTCTTAACATTATCAATGGGAAACTGATTATTATCTATCTATCTATCTTCCTTCATTTATCCACTTAGGTAGGTTTTGAACTGACTACATGAAGGATCTTCCACCTTCCTCCACCTAAAAATTCCTTGGGAAATGATCTAGAAGAAGGAACCAAAATGACATAAAGGGTCTTCCACCTCCCTACACCTAAAAATTCCTTGGGAAATTATCTAAAAGAAGGAGCCAAATCGAAAAGAGAGACAGCTGGTTGTTGTAAGGGATAGTGAGAGCAAACGACATTAGGCCAGTTCAAATCATTGACGTCCCAGGGGCACTGAGCACCCAGAACTATGGTAAAGTTCCCGCCAGCCCTTGCATCATTGGTGGTGTTCCCTCATTGCAGACCCATGGGAGAGCACGTCGGTGTCATGTTCCTAATGTGATGCTGACGCACAGCTTTGCGAGGTTCCAACCAGTTACCGGCAGGCAGTGGGCGCTGGGCCAAGCTGGGACTCATGACATCACAGGAGTCTCAGCACTTGAATGGCTGACAGTGTCTGCCTTTGCCAGCTATGCACTGGAAGTCGGAAGGGAATTTGGCCTTCAGAAAGCACATTTTTACTCTAGCCTGGAGCCTGTCAAAATCAACACGAGACTCTTAGCCGCTACAGAGTTATTCTGTAAATTGTTGCTGACACTGAAGAAAGTGAGGAAATGTTAAGGGCTGTCTCCTTGTCCTGAGTAGCAATGCTGATCCTCTCTAAGCAGATGGACCAATAATTATTCCCATCAGTAAGGGGCAAATGCACAGCTCTGCCTTCTAGTATCTGACCTAGGGGGTTCTCTGTGTTGTTTGCCAAAGCCAAGGATGAGAATAGAACAAAAACTGTAGGGGGAGCTATTTTGTTTTGAATGCAGAATGTAATCTGCCTTTTTGAGTGAGCAAAATATTAAAATTCTAAGAATCTCTTTTAGAGAAAAAATTTATTTCCTGGGGTCTTATGAAAATGCTATAGAAATAAGCCTTGTTCACAAGATAGGAAATACCATATAATAGGCATCAATACAAATCTAAATTAGAAAAGGAGGCACATATTCCCCCAGTTATTTCAAGTGATATTTGGGCATTTGGTGGTAGCAGGGGTAAAAAAAAAAATGTGTAGGCTTTGAAGACAAACAGACCTGGGTTTGGATCCCAGCTCAGCTGCTTACTAGCTAAGTAACCTTGAGCAAATTGCTTCATAGTTCTGTACTATGGAAATAGGAAAGACTGCCCTGCCATACCCAGGGTTCTTATTTGGATTTAATTTTTTAATGTATTTAAAGCTTGACTAGTAGAAAGTGTTCAAAAAATGATTTTTTTCCACCTCCCTTATTTCTCTAGAGTGTGAGATGTCATACGCATTCATATTTTTCTATTAATTTTGGCTAGGTGTGGTGGCTCATGCCTGTAATCCCAGTGCTTTGGGAGGCCGAGAGAAGATCATGTGAGACAAGGCGTTTAAGGCTGCAGTGAGCTATGGTTGCAGAATTATACTCTGGCCTGTGTAACAGAATGAGACCCTATTTAACACAGAACAAAACAAAAGAAGTAATTTTGCTTCTCTGATTGGCTTCCTGCTTCATATATGGGCAATGGGCAATGGGATTAGGTTTATAAAACAGGGCTCACTTGTAGTCACAATGAGTCTACCGTAAGGCTGAGCATCCTGTAGTTATATCTTTGATAAGATGGTTTGAGGATGAAGTCTCCGCAGAACACTGGTTAATGATGCTGGGCAATGTGTTTGCGCCCAAGCACACATCAGGAGGAAAATCAAGACAGAATGGCATTTGCTTCTTTGGCGAGGCCCAGGCAGTGACTTGAAAACGATTCTGGGACAAAAGGATATTTCCTGGCATACCAAGGATCTATAGCTGTGGCAGCTCAGGGACTGCTCTGTTCCTTACCCAGACATACTGTTCTAGTCAGGTTAAGCCTCCATCAGAATCCCGAAGGCCATGAGGTACAGCAAGCCAAAATCTCAGCTTCCCCTGAAATAAGGATTGCCTTGGAATCTAAGTCACAAATGGGGCTTAATACCAGGCCAAGGAAACTATTAATATCAGTAGTTAACTAATAAATGGAAACAAGGTATGAAAAAAATACAGATCTGTGAAAGACCAGCAACATAACACAAAGGAAAACATTTTGCTGCTTCTTCCTCCTTCTGCTGTGCTGGGCCGGGGTGTCTTAATGAGTAGCCATATCCTCTCAGGATATTACCTCAGAGACTATCAGAAGTCTTGCCCAGAGGTTGCTCTCTTACATTTTTTTTTTCCTCCAGTCACATTTATATGAGAGAATTCCATATTTGACAGTACACTGGTACTTCCTTTGTTTAACAAAGGCATCTTATTTTTCCATGACGGTAACATTTAAGTTACCATAAGTTCAGTCTTAAAATAATTGTTACACTTAATGGTATTCTTAGAATAAAGCCGGAAGGAAACAGAAACAATTACTCTGATTCTCTCATTTTATAGGTGACAATCTTGGGGCCTGTGTGTAGTGCCTTCTCAAGGCAACACTATGACTGGGCTCAGGACTGGGTTGAGATTTATATTTCCACACTGATGCTGTCTGACTCAACCATCTCATCATTTAGGGGTCAGTGGGTAATAGATAACATAGAGTGTTAACAGGGGTTTAAGTATAAGAAAATACCACCAAATAGTCCCACTGTGGAAAATCATGTCACACAGAATTTTATGGCAGGGGGATATCATGAGGGTTACACAAAAATCATGAGGGTTGCATTTTATAGTCAAAGAAAATGTGGCAAAGAGAAGTTGAGTGACTTGCCCAAGACAACATAGACACTTAATGGAGCCAGGATTTGAACTCATTGTATCTGGCTTATCTGGTACAAGTTAGAAATTAAGCTGGAGTTGCTTATAGGCATTTATGTTATTCCTTGAGGTTTACTGATATTACTTCAGTAGTTTATGATGAAGCTTGCACTTTGGGAGAACATGGGAAGGCTGAGATTGGCAACTGTGTCTAGCCTGAATGGAAAGAGTTATCCAATTTTGTCTCAATTCTTGTATCACATGGGTGAATAGGTTGGCATAACAGAAAGATCCTGAAGAGTTTTGAAATATATGTGTATTATGGTGGGACTATGTTATGCTGGAACTGTTTCCCTTTCTATTTCTCTGCTTTCTTAGAGACTCTGCCTTAATATCCCAAAGAGGCAAACTGCACACCTCCTCTGATTGGACTAGGGGTAAACACAAAATGACTTATATCAGACTCTCTCTCCATGGTTTTTGGAATTAGCTTCCTTTGGAGAGATGAGTTAGAAAGTCATATAGAATTGTGATTGGAAGTCACAAACCATCTCAGGGATGTCATGGTCATTGGTGTATTTGTCATCAGAAAACAACTACGTAGAGAGAAATAGGAATCGATGAATGAATGGGTTCAGTCAAATCCAAAGAGGCACAAGGAAAATCTTGCATATGCTTCCTCTTCTCTCAGATATAAAAAATACTTGAGCCTTCATTTTTCAGGTGTCACTACAAGCTTTTATTTTTCAGGTCCTGACCATAAAATCAACAGAAGAAGACAGAGTGGAGTTAAGGAGTGAAAATGAGTCCAGTGACATCATTTGGATCCTGAATTCATTGGTGCCCTAAGCCAGCCTCTACCCTGAATGTTTCTGATAGAGGGGACAATATCTTCTCTCTCTTTCTCTCTCTCAAGTCAATTCAAGTTATGTTTTCAGTCCAACAAAAGATAAAGAGTTTTTTTGTTTGTTTTGAGACAAGTCTTGCTCTGTTGCCCAGGCTGGAGTGCAGTGGTGCGATCTCAGCTCACTGCAACCTCTGCCTCCTGGGTTCATGCTATTCTTCCGCCTCAGCCTCCCCAGTAGCTGGGATTACAGGCTCCTGCCACCATGCCTGGGATAATTTTTGTATTTTTAGTAGAAACGGGAATTCACCATTTTGGCCGGGCTGCTCTCAAACTCCTGACCTTGTGAACTGCCCACCTCGGCCTCCCAAAGTGCTGGGATTACAGGCATGAGCCACTGTGCCCAGCTGGTAAAGGGTTCTGACATATGAACTTCACGTCGCCAATACATGTCTTTGTTTTGCAGCCTGCTCAGCCAAACTCCAAGAAAAAAGGAAAAGAAGTGCTGGGTCAGCTGCTTTTTGATAGTAGTTGTTTCATTTATTACTCTCTGTTTTGTTGTTTTTGAAAAGAATGTGTAAGAAACTCTTCAACTGAATTCCACATGGTGCCCCAATCCTAATCCTTCTGAAGCAAAAAAATGTTTTTCTCTCTGTGTGGTTCCTGGGGTACTGTGGTTCTAAAAGAATAAGACATGGAAAGAGTTGGCCAGATTGGGGGATAAACACACACACACACACACACACACACACACACACACACACACACACACTTTAACAACCTGAAGAGAGGTGGTAGAAATGATTAAGCAAAACAAAATAAAAACTGAAGGTGGGTAAAAGTGAAATATCCAAGCTTCACTTTCCAAAAGCTTCTAGCAAATTGAGAAAATGACCAAAAACACAATAAGGAAAGGCTGTCTTAGGAAGAAAGACATGAATTAAAAGCAGTAAGCATGGAAACAGAGCATCTCTCTTTCAAGGTAGTGTCCTGGCATTGAAACTCATTGGTACAATTAGCCTTGACTAAGCTCCTTTGTTTATCCCTAAACTAATCACTATGGCTCCGGGGATGTGATGCTGTAATTGATCAGGCTTGGATCACCTGACCAGCTATGGTGCTGTGGAAATGATAAACACCACCCTACTGAGATTATGGAAGGGGCAGTTCCATGTGGAAATCAGAATGCAAAACACAAGTGAATAGAAATTAGGCAGATAACAAAAGAAAATATCCAGACTACAGTTCCCTCGAAAGTGGCCGCTATGTAGAATCCAAAATCCTTTAATGACATATTTCTAAGTGAAAAGTTTTTGCCTAAGATAAGCATTTCTGTAAGATTTATGAAAAATACGGCTGTTTCTCTATGTTAGCAATTTCACACTAACAGGAATAGTTCTGAAACACTGAAAACTTAGAAACCTATAGAATACCTGTAATAAGGATTAAATATTATGAGATTGTGAAAATTTCAGTTTCTGTTTTTTTGTTATGTGGCCTTATATCAGAAAAAATTCTGAAATTAGTTACTTTAATGAACTCCAAATGACTCAGGATTTCCTTTGGAGTTCATTAAAGTACCTAATTTCAGAATTTTTTACATTAATAATTTTGATGAAACTATAATTTCTGTGAAACTATCAGCCCTGGGCTCTTTGAATTTGTCATATTTAGGAACTCTCTCAAAGATGCAGCTATAAAGAAAGAGGACACTACTGGGGGTGACCAGTTGACCCTACCAGAATGGTTTCTTGAATACTTTTGGCCCCTCGCAAGAGGTTTCTTTTTTTAAAAAAAGTATATATTGTGTTCAGGCTTGGTTTAAAGTGTGATTTTTCTCATCACATCTTTTTAAAATCCTTTCAGAGAATTCTGATGCAGAAATAACTTATTAATTTGGAAATATTCCCTCACACCTAGGAAATACATCTCATTCTGAGATGAAGATGGCTGGTTACAATAAAAAGTGAGTGCATGTAAGGTAAACAGGCATTGCTGGATAAATGCAGCGATGGAAGAAATAAGGTGGTAGTCATGCAATTTCTACCCGACTTCCTTTTCTCCAGCTTGATACTCTACCTTCAGAAGCAGGTGAACATGCCATCCATCATATTCTTCATTTTCTTTGTAGTAACTTTTATTGGTTTGAATTACCATATGTTGTTCACTTGTAATGTGCAGTGTTTGAGTTGAAAGAGGAATGAATAACTAAAATTACATCTTTTTTTAAAGAAACCTTTATTCTTAAACACAGGAAGTTGTAAACTTTTTAACAGCAAATTTTATTAATTCATAGGCAATACTTTAAATGATGATACTCTATTGAGTCAATGCCTTGAACAGGAATCAGGAGATTAACTTTTGCAACAAACTGTCAATCTTTACTCCTAAATTATGGTAAGTAGTTAATTTTTTTGTTTTGGCTTTGAAATGGAATGATTCTCTTTGCTCAGTTGTGTCAGTCAGAAAAGGGGATTTTTCTTCTCAGTTGAGCTCTGCATGTTTCTCTAGCAAATTAACATCTTCCCTTCAAACACAGGCTATGTCATGACATCGTTATAATTAACATTCATCAATTTCTAAATATTTCTCTAAAGTTCTGAGGGATTTGACAGTTTAAACTATATACCGTTATTGACAATATTAAATACAACCTTCTGAAAACCCTTCTGCAGGCTTTAGTGTGGGTTTCTGTAAGATTTGCAGTAAAATGTCATTATATTTGCATCTTTTTTTGAGAGAGAGAGAAAGAGAGGACAAGCAAAACGGTATTCAGAATCACTTGCTGAAGCTTTCTATACACATTTTTAGACCAAAAAATATGGTCTTGGAAAGAAGAAAAAGTCAATTTCTTAGAAGCATCCAGTCAACTGGTATATGAGCCTATGTACACATGAGAGTTGCCCAAGAAAGTTCATTGTTACCTTATTTGTGTCAGCTAAAAAATTTAAAAACAGGAATAACCTAAATTTGTAAATCAATAAAAAGTTAAATAAACCATGACATCATGTAATATTATATAGTACTTAAAGTAGATTTACTTGGACTAACTTAAAATGATGCTCAGGAAAACATTATTAGGAATAAAAAAATCAATAACACAACATTTGATAGAGTAGAACAATTTTTTCTGTAAAATATATGTCTTTATGTATACATGTATACAAACTGTTAACTATAGTTACCTCTGAGCAGTGAGACTGTTGGGTAATGAGCAGGGAGGACTTTGCTGCTACCTTGACATATCCATGCAAAAAAAAAATTGCGTGCATGTATAAAGATTGTAAAATGTACATGCACAAAAGAAAATAGGTTATCAAGCACTTTCATTTTACAAGTGGGAGAATGGAGCATGGAAAAAATTAAATGACTTTCTCCTGGTGACACAGCTCATTAGAGTCAGAATTTGAATTTAGAACTTTGGACTTCAACTTCTGTATGATTCCTCCTCCGCCAGGTTGGTCCTTTTTATATTAATCAGAAAAAAAATTTTAATCATGAATACCTGCGTCTTTGAAATACAGTAGAAATAACCCCTCCCACCCCAAAACCTTGGAATTTAAATTTTAGAAGTTCCGATCTTGCTTTTCCTCATGATATCTATCTATAAATGCACTTTTGTATATGAATTGGAATTAAATGTTTCTCTTTAATTTTCAAATGAGTTTTATTATCATCTAGTAAGTAGGCTAACCCTAGTGCAGGGAAGAAAATCTTAATTAACTGATGAGTGGTTAAATCAATCTATAAAATTAAGAGGAGGAGGACAAAGGGGAAAGAGGGAAGACTGCCTTCTTTGCTGCTTTGTGTAGTAATCTAGTCACACAACATTAGCAAAAGTCTCCATGGGTCGGCTCTTCCAACAAAGGTGTTCATTGTAGTGATATCCAGGAATCAACCTCACAAAACCATCTATCCAGGTGGGCTTTGAATTGAGCTCTGTTCAATTCAAAAAAAGTTGTTCTGGAGAAATGTTCCAGCACCTAAACTCACCCTGTTGAGTACTTTCTTCGTTGTTTTCTTGTAGTCCTCTTTACATTGCAGACATTTAAACTAATTAAGCTGTGATATTATATTTCTGTCTGGGGGTGGGATCTGAGTTTACTGAGTGCTGAGGAACAAACATTGTTAGGGATGTAGAAAGGGCATGATCAGAAGAATAGGGAGATTCTGAGCTAAGTTTCAATATCAGCTAATAGTCAGTATCATCTTATCATCATCAGTCACCACCATCATCAATCTAGACCCTGTTAACTTCAGAGATACCATTTATTGGGTTATTATTCCCATTTGTCTATAAGAAGATTAAAGTCAATAAAGCTTAGATTGGTTCAAGGTCACATTGGCTAAGAACTGCCTTGCTTTTTTTAAAGGAAAATTGTCTTCTCTCAGGATTCAATCTTTGGGTAGGAAAACAAGCCAGGGGACTATAACAAGATACTCGTCACAGAAGTGTGATCTTTCAACGCTTCTTTCCCCCAGTGGATTCAGCTTATTAGTATATAGGAAAACTCTTTGACTTTTTGAAAATATCTATTAATTTCCTTGTTTGGGAAAATTATGTTTCAGATGCCATTGAACCATTCACTGCTTTGTCATGGGTAGGAAGGGTGTTTGTGAAAGGCAGGCCAGGTGGCATCCTCCTTTGGCTTCATTTGTGCAATAGATGGCTGTGATACCCTGGCACTGAGAAGGAAGCCCCAAAGCCATCTGAAAGATGAAAGGGCCTATCTTGAAATAAGATTTGCTGGAAGATAAAAACCCAAGCATCTAAAATGCTAGTTCAGATAAAGGATGGCAAAGAGCTACCAGTCTTCAAACTGGAATTTCTTTTTCTTTTTTTTTTTAATTTATTTTATTGCATTTTAGGTTTTGGGGTACATGTGAAGAACATGCAAGATTGTTAGAATTTTAACATCATAAAATTATCCTTGCTCCAGCCTTGGACACTACCTTTTCTTATAGGAAGT
>NW_016107871.1:1117188-1162577 GCF_001604975.1 Cebus imitator
TTTTGTCATTTTGCCCAGCTTTGGTATCTTGGCATTCCTGCTGAATTCTATAGTTCAAATTCTTGTCTACAGGTAGAGGCTGATCTTAATATAAGTGGCAGGTTTGTCCTACCTCAGGTGCTTATTAAAATGTCATTCAGCAATTAGCTGAATCAAGAAAAGGAACATAGTAGCCTTTATTCTGTCTCAAAGCTTGCCCATATCTAAGCTGAGAATCTCGGTTTGCTCCCATCACACTGAAGCAGCTGTTGGTTAGGGTGCCTAGGTTATAAATATAGAAGGAGCAAGGGCTGTGCTTTGGAGATATCTGAAGGAGAATAGCTTCTGCTACCTTCTACTAACAGCACCAATCAATTTTGAAAGTGATAAGGATAGATTTTCTGGGGGCCATCAGCTGCTGTGTAACACATCTTGAAATATAAGAATTAAATTGAAACGTTGCTATTTCATGCAGTGCTTTACACAAACTTTTAGATTTAACCTTGAAAGTTGGACAGAAAGGCTGTCAAAAAAAAAAACAAAAAAAAAAAAAAAAGCTTAAACCCTACAAAATCCATACTGCATAATGTATATATTGATACTATTGATGGAGGTTTTTCTTCCTCCAGTGAATTAGAGGAAATCCCTGAGATATTGCTATCACACTAAAGGGTTAAGTTTTTAGGGCAAGTCTGAAAGTGTTTAATTTCTCTCAGCACTTTGCTTCGTCTCTGGAAGTTGCCACAGCATGCCTCACTTTGGTAGCACAGCAATGAAGACATCCTTTGGGAGTGGAAAACGTAGTAAAATTAGGGACTCTTACCTCTCACTCTCACTAGTGAGTACCATGAAGAAATATAATAATGGATTTGCATGCTTAGTATACTAAGGACATTATTTCCAATACTATTTTGATCTTAATTGATAGTAAGCAACTAGAAAAGAAACTTATAAAGAATTTACTCTGCCACTTAAAAATATTTCCAGGACTTTACATTGGCAAATTTTATTTTCTTCATTTTTTAGAATTGAAAACTACTTAATCGATGCCCAATTCTTATTAAGTGCATTTTCTACTGACTCAGGTCCTATCTTTGGTTGCTCTTTTTAGAATTCTGCTGTAGGAATCTAAATAAATAAATATATATATGCACTGGGCCAACTTTTAGAATGGTGGAGTAAGGCTCTCTGAAAATTCACTTGTTTATATAAGAAATGAGGAAATAAGAACAATTACAAGCAAATAAACAAATAAGCAAACGAAACCAACCAACCAAACAAAAATCTTGTCAAAATCAACTTTTGAAGAATGCTGGAAGTAACTAAAGGCTTACAGCAATTTGAATAAAAGCAATCTATTCAAGAAAACTAATTAAAACTTGGTAGAAAAATTAGATTTATCGCATTTTAAAATTTATAATTCTTTCCTCTTCCACAGCCATAGTAGCCTTGAAAACCAACAGGCTTACAGTTATAATTGCTGGGAAAATAATAGCCTTCCAGCCACTGGAAGACAAAATAGGTTTGGAGTTTTCCTAAAGCCTGATCTTCAGAGAATTTCCACTATTTGGCTTATCTGAAACCTTGCTTAAAAGCTCTGTTTTCAGGGCTTGTTTTTATTTGACTTCATTCAGAACTCACTCTGTATGAATAGAATCATCTCCAAGGTATTTATTGAAAATCATTGACAGCAAATGTTTGATATCACAGCTGTCTGAAGTACTATCACCAGTGGGGGCGAACAAGAGGTTGATGAAGCAACTTAAAAAGAAAAACTGAGGAATGAGACATTTGCAGGGCTCTTTGAAGGGCTCTGACATATTCCTGGGACTCTGGAAAGCCACAGAAATTCTATATAAAAAATCATAATGAATCCACAAAGGAATTATTGGAGTTAATAAACAAGCTCAGTAAGGTTGTAGGACACAAGATTAATATACAAAACTTAGTTGTATTGCTATACACTAGCAATGAACAAAACTGAAAATGAAATCAAGAAAGAAATTCTGTCTACAATAGCGTAAAAAAGAATAAAATACTTAAGAAGAATAAAGTTCAAAAAAGAATTTCAAGATTTGGCACTGAAAATGAAAAACCATTTCACTGAAGTTAAGAAATACCTAAATAAGTGGGAAGACATTCTGTGTTTATGGATTGGAAGAATTAATATTGTTAAAATGGCAATACTTCCCAAATTGATCTAAAGAGTCAACACAATCTCTTTCAAATCCAAGCTGCCTTTCTTTGCATCAATGGAAAAGTAAATCCTGAAGTTTGTGTGGAAATGCAAGGGGCCCAGAATAACCAAAACAATCTTGAAAAATCAGAACAAAGTTGTAGGCTTTGCACTTTTTAAGTTCAAATCTTCCTGTGAATTTATAGTAATCAAGATGATATAGTACCGGCACAAAGATAGATAAATAAGACAAGTACATGAATAATGCAGAATCAAAAGTCTAGGGGAAAAACCCTAGCATTTATAATTAATTGATTTTTACCAAGAGTGCCAAGATAGTTTAGTAAGGAAAACACAGTCTTTTTGTCAAATCATGCTGGGACAACTGGATATCCACATGCAATAGAATGAAGTTGTACTCCCTACCTTGCATATATACAAAAATTAACTTGCAACAGATCATAGATCTAAATGTAACCAAAATTATTTTTTGTGACATTGGATTACATATGGTTTCGTAGAAATAACACCAATGGCATAACAACAGAAAAAAAAATTGAACATCATCAAAATTAAAACTGTTGTGCTTCAGAGGATATCATCAGTAAAGTAAAAGACAACACAGATAATGGGAGAATATATTTTCAAATCACATATTGGATAAGAATCTAGTATCCAGAATATTTAAAGAACTTCTTACAACTCAACAATAAAAAAGAAAACCTAATTTAAAAATTGACAAAGGATTTGAATAGATCTTCCTCCAAAAAAAGATATACAAATAGCCAATAAGCACAGGAAAACGCGTTCCACATCATTAGTCATTAGGGAAATGTAAGTCAATACCACATGAGATATCATTTCACATTTATTAGGATGACTATATCTAAAACACAAAAATGACAAGTGTTGTGAGGATGTGGAGAAATTACAAATTAGAAGGAACCATGTCTTTAGAACCCCTTACATTGCTGGTGGGAAGACAGTTTGGAAGTTCCTCAAAAATTCAAGATAGAGGTACCATATGACCCAGAAATTCCAAATTTAGGTATATATCATAAAGAATTAAAAACACATGTCCACATAAAACCTTTTGCATGAATGTTCATAGAATTAATAATAGCCAAAATGTAAAAACAACACAAATGCCCATCAATTGATGAATGGATACACAAAATATAGTTTGAATATACAGTAGTATCATTTAGCCAAAGACAGCAGTGAATACTGTTAACTTCTACACTATGGGTGAACCTTGAATAAGGGAAAGGAGTCCTTCATAAAAGGCTGCATATTGTAGCATTCCATTTATACGAATTGTCCAGATTGGCAAATTTATAAAGACAGAGGTAGGTTAGTTGTTGCTAGGGGCTGGATGAAGGAGGAGGAGGGAATGGCTGCTAACAGGCATGGAGATTCTTTTTGGGATAATGGCAATGTTCTGGAATTAGATAGTGGTGATGGTTGCACACCTTTGTGAATATGCTGAAAACACAGTATTGTATACTTTAACAGGATAGATTTTATGATACGTGAATTATATCTCAACAAAGCTTTTATTAAATGAAAAAAAAAATGAAGGAATTGCCCCAGTTGTTCTCAGTTGCTGTTCTCAGTTGCTGACTTTGTGGGTGAATGATTCAGCAGAACTCAGTACATTATTTTATTTTATTTTATTTATTTTGAGGCCAAGTCTCACTCTGTCGCCCAAGCTGGAGTACATTGGTGCAATCTCAGCTCCCTGCAACCTTGGCCTCCTGGGTTCAAGTGATTCTCCTGCCTCAGCCTCCTGAGTAGCTGGAATTATATATTTTTTTATTATATATTAAAAAAAACGACACCTGGGTAATTTTTGTATGTTGAGTAGAGAAGAAGTTTTGCCATGTTAGCCACTCTGGTCTGGAATTCCTGACCTCAGGTGATGATCCTGTCTTGGCCTTCCAAAGTGCTGGGATTATAGGCGTGAGCCACCTCACCCAGCCATTTCTTTTATTTTTTAAAAAGCAAGACTATTTTGCAACACAGAAAACATATATTAAACAAAATATATTCATCACATATCATTGTTATAAACTAGATAAACAAACAGACTTCTTCACAGACACCATATGGAGATGGGATTCATCCACAGATATAGTCAAAATACTGTGGTCATTTCCCATGAGCTTGGGTTGGCAAAGACAAAAAGAGGAAGTTAGGCAGAATAATTCAGGCCTGATGATTCTCCTCTTCATCAGCAATAAAAAGCCTTTTCTTGGATTCTTAACTGTCTAGCCTGGTTCTCTCTACTGATTACCTTCAACAGATAATAGTTTGTCTGCCAAGTACTGGTAATTATTTTAGATTGTGAGATTTCACTGTGATTAAGTGAGTTAAAATCTGTCTCTCTGGCATCCTAAATAAAGCCTATACCTTTCAGAGTTTAAGCATTTTATTTTTCTTAAGATGGAGAATGGTTAAAAGGAGATTGATGTCTCCTTGTAAAAAACAACTGCCTCCCTGCCCCAAACACACACACACACACACACACACACACACACACACACACACAAACCCCATCAGACTCTTCTAGTTAGTGTCACAATAAAAGATGACAATCAACAAAAGATTGAGCTTTTTGGCAATGGAGATGTCTTTAAACCTGAACAATTCTATTGAGGTTTTTGTTGATCTCGTCTGTTCCTTTCCAGGTAGAGATTTTGTTTATTAATGCATACATTTTATTCTAACATTCTAATGCTAATGTTTTATTTCTATGCCCCTGGGCCCAAGAATACATTCCTGCCAAGATGCCAAGATTTTTTTTTTATTGTTGTGGTTGGTGAGACAGAGTCTCGCTCTGTCGCCAGACTGGAGCCATATGATCCTGGCTCACTGCAACCTCCTCCTCCCGGGTACAAGAGATTGTTTTGCCTCAGCCTCCGGAGTAGCTGGGACTACAGGTGCAAGCCACCACGACCAGTTAATTTTTGTATTTTCATCACTGAAAAGGAGGCACATAAGAAATTTCAAATTTGAGTTTCAATATTTTAGTTTGTAATGTGTTCATAGGCATAAAAATATTTTGCTCTGCAGTTGCTAACTTAAATCTTGCATGCTTATATGATCTTGCTATAACCAAGGTGGTACACCTGAGGAAATGTAACTGTAAAATTGGATTGTAATTTAAATGTTCCATGGAAGCAAACTAAGGATATTATTCATTTTATGGATTGGCAAGTTATTTTAGGGAGAGGTTGAAACATAGATCAAGCAAAACTCTTCCCCTTGGTGAACCCCTTTTGGCCATTTGACAATTTCTCTACCTGGGACATATTTATCATAGGTTTGTCACAAGAGGGCAAAGAGGAAGACTGTGAACTGTCATCTGCAAACTGAATTGTCTGATGTCATTTATACATCTTATGCAATCTGGGGGAGAACTTGTTTATTTAGATCTGATTTATACTGTGGAATTCCCATGTGGATATGAATATAGTAATCTTGAAGGGTAATTTAGATTTTCTGTTGCTGTTTCCTAGGGACTAGTTTTGCAAAAGAACGCATATAAATTACAAATTAGAAGGAACCATGTCTTTAGAATTTTGTACTTATATTAGTGATGGAAGCAGTCTGGCATTGTTAAAAACAATTGAAGTATCTGAAAATGTTTTCAAATAAAGTGGAAAGCTATTGTCCCAGTCCTTTTCAGTGACATGACTCCTAAAAATCAGTAGGAAATTGGGTCTGACTTAATGTTGGAAGAGTTACATCCAAAATAGAAGTGAGGTTTTAGGTCTGGGTTAGAATCTACTTAATCTCTGAAAGTTTTGGGAATTAAATCTAGAAATTTCAAGATAATAAACCTTTAGCATGCATGGCAGTACCCTCATGTCCCACATAAGGTGGACATCATGAATGAAACAGGACAAACTTTCCTGCAAAACTCTAAGACAAAGCGTAATAGCCAGTCTCCAAGATGTTCCCCAATGATCCTAGCCTCTCCCGTGTATCCATAACCTTGTATAGTTCTATCCCCTATTGTATGAAGCTGGCCTGTTTGACCAATAGAGTCCTGCAGAAATGACTGTGTGTGACTTCCAAGGCTAAGTCATAAAAGACATGATGATGACTGCCTTGCTCTTGTGGATCGTGTCCTCTGGGGGAAGACAGTTGCCATGTCAGGAAGACCTTTAAGCAATCCTGTGGAGAAACCCACATGGTAAGGCCAACTGCTAACAGCCAATACCAACTTATGAGTCACCTGAGTGAACCGTCTTGGAAGCAGATCAGTCAGCCCTAATCATGCCTTCAATTGACAGCAACTTCCTGAGGGTCCTAGAGCCAGAGACACTCAGCCAAGCTTCTCCTAAATTCCTGAACTATAGAAACTACAAGAGGTTATAAATGTGTGTTTGGATACATTTGGATCCTCGGATCTACTTCCAAGACAGTTCACTCAGGTGACTGGTAAGTTGGTACTGGCTGTTAGCAGTTGGCCTTACCATGTGGGTTTCTCCACGGGGTTGCTTAATTAGTCTTCCTGACATGGCAACTGTCTTCCCCCAGAGGACACGATCCACAAGAGCAAGGCAGTCATCATCATGTCTTTTATGACTTGTTTTAAGCTGCTACATTTGAAGATAATTTGTTATATCAAAATAGATATCTAATGTGTAATGTTTGAACGGAGATTCCCGAAAGTTTAAATGAGGAAAATGAGCCAGGGAAGACAGAAGTCAATAGGCTGATGAGTGAGTTACTGCTTTAGGCAAATGAGTTCAATCCCACTGGGTATCCTGCAATGGTTGTATAGGATACACCTGAGAACAGTGTTCCTGAGGGAAGGGAACGCTTGCTTATTTTCCCAGTGAATGCCATTTCTCACTGGTTAAAGGTTTCCTCTGGAAGCATTAAATCCTTAGTACTTGCAGGCTGCCTTGCCCTTGGGTTACCAAGGAATCAGAAAATCCTCAACCAGAGGAGCAGAAAGCTGCAGGTGATAGAAACAGAAAGCTGCCCTAATGCAAAGAAGCTGTTCACAGAGCCCAGAACCACAGTGTTTTACAGTATTCTCTGTTATTTTCCCTACAGAGGTACTCATAGATGTTTTATTATGGTTAAAAGTAAACTATTTAAGCATTTCAGGATTACCTGGATTTATCTGTACAACAGTAAGCCAATTAAGAATAAAGGTTCTGCCAAGCTGACCAGTTTGGGAAGATGTAATGTTAAGCCTCAGGCCATCCAATACCCGAACTGATTTACCATATGTGCTTTTCAATGTGTTCTATCTTATCATCTTGGTAGAGAAACTTTTGCACTTAAAAAAAAAAAAGATTCTCCAAGGCAAAAGCACGAAATGGATATGTTGCCATGTTAAGTGTGGGGAATGAGATTTGGTTCCTATTATTAAAGTCAGAAGAATAAAGTTTACATCTGAAGGGAAAAAGTGACCAGAGAATTTCAGAGCTCCCATTGTTTCTAAAAGTGCCCAGGGAACAATCTCATCCCCAAACATTAACAAATGTCGTTCTCTTGTCCCGGATTGACCCGTGGCACTTACCCATGGTTCACTTGTGATTTAGCCAGCGTGGATGAAGTCATCTTTCCCTTCAGGGCAGGACAAGCAGAGAGAAATTTCATTTTGGCTCATTTTGTTTTGTTTTTACCCCCTTTGAGCTATTCTATGGTTTATGTTGAGGGCATTGAACAGTTGCTGGACCTGGAGAATCCCTTGTTCTCAGATGCCAAGAGTTAAATGGATTCAGTGCAATGTCCAGGGGGCGTTATGAAAGGTGCTAACAGATGTCTATTTCAGCTTTGTCATTAAAATGCTTCTCAAAAGCCATCTGATGTCCCTGGGTTAGAGGTTTTCTTTCAGCCTTTTCTCATTACATTTTAACTCTGTTTTGTGAACTAAACCTTTGAAGAAACTTGAGAGCTATTTTGGAAACCCAAGAAGTAGAAAATATGAAATGTCTATAGCTCTGAAATATGCGTGTGACCTTATTCTCCATGTTAGTAGGGCAGGGAAGGCAAAAGCAGATGCTAAGTATTTTTCTGTGCTCTGAAATATCATATTCCTTAAAAAATTTACCACTAATTCTATTATAATGATCTATACACAATAGTTTCCACTGTGGTCTTTGTAGAAATCCTTAAATTTGGGTGCTAAACAGATTTATACCATGTTTGGACTATAACAATGACTGGAACTTTTGAACGCTTTTATTTTTCCTAAAGGTGTACATAATAAATCTAATATATGCACCCAAATGCTCTTTCTTCTTATAGTTACCTATAGTAAAGACAAAGTCTAAATGCCAGTATCAGGCTCAGGATTTATATTATTACAAGTGGTTTGGGACTCATCTAACTGCAAGTAAAATAGAAATCTTTTGATTCAGCTGATTTCATTTCACTTCAGCTCTAGTGGCACAATTGAATTTTGCTGGGGTCTGATTAAATTAGGATTGTAAACAATTTCTGGCTATTCACAGCAGAAAAGCAGTGTCTATCTCTGAGGATGCCTTTTACACAAATAATCCCGCTTTCACCAATTAGAAAATGACCTATTATAGGCCTGAAATTTCAAGGATATGTCTAGTATTTGTTGGCCAAGCATTCCATCTCCTTTCCTTGGAGAACCATCCATTTCCAACTTTCATCCTCCATACCCGAAGCCCCAGGTGGGGATGATTCAATTTTGAGGGTTCAGGAGTGGCTCAAGACTCAGGCCAAGCCAATTCAGGATCAAATTTCTCTGACTGCAATGATTGGTTCAGGGATGGGAACCTGTATTAAATTAGGCCAATCAAGAGCTTTCTGAGGACTTTTGCTGGAATTACCAGACAGGAATTCCACTTGTCTTCTAAGAAACTTTTTTCGGAATTCTAGGTGGCCACTTTTGGCACCAGATGGAGAGAACCCATCATCAGAATTAAGAAATCTAGAGGAGAGAGGAGCTAAGGAAAGGTAAGAGAGAGTTCTTTTGAGGAACAACTGATCTTAGCCTTCTCTGTTATATGAGCGAATAAGTCCTCCTTTTGTTGTTATTAATTTAGCTCTAGAAGTTGGAATCCAAACTAATATACAGAACTACCTTGGAGATCCTTGGCAGGGTGGATGGAGTGTGACCTCCTGCAGATATGACAGGGTCCTGGGAGGTGAGGCAGGGGGATCCACAAAGACATGCCCTGCTCTGGCTGTCACTCCAATTTTTTGGCTTGATTACCCTAATTTTAGGCAGTTTTTTGGGCCCATTTTTAGGTGTAGAGAAAGCAAGAATGAATGCCGGACAGGTACCCGGGTTCTTGTCCCTGCTCTGCACTAACCCATGACCTTGTGCAAATTCCTTCCAGTGCTAAAGCCACTGGCTTCCCCTCTGTGGATTGCAGTTTCTTTGATGTTGAACCTAGGTTGGTAAAGTTCAAACTCTTCTGAGGCACCCTCGAATTTGTGGGAGGAATTCACCTTAGGAAATAGAGATTAAGTCATCCCAATTCCGGCTCTTTACCACGTTTCCCTACCTGTTCAACCTGCAAGTAATCTTTTACCTATTTTATGTTTAAGATTGCACTTGAAAAAGAAAAAAAAAAGCCCTTTTTAAAAAATGTTTGAAAACCACTGAAGAGGTCTCTAACCTTGCTTTGAGCTTGTCTCTCTGACATCATCAAGATACTAATCCCTGAAAACATCATGTTGATGGAGTTAGAGCCTGGTCTGCCCCTGGGCTGAGCTAAGCCTCTTGATGTATCCTCAGGCCCTATTGATGCAATGAGCCAAAGGCATTGTGTTACCCTTTTTCCTTTTTTAAATGGTTGGTTTGTTTTCTTCGAAATTCTAAGGATATTTAAATCCCTGACCTCCTTTCCCCAAAAGGCATATTTGATGAACAGTGTGTTGTATTTGCTTCTTTTTAAGGTGAATTGTTTACGCAATTAAAAAATTATATAAATAGTACTTGCTCATTATAGAGATTTTTAAAAATCAGAAAATTAAGCAGAAAAAAAAATCCATTGTCTCATTATCCAAAGACAAGTCAGTCTTCTACTGAAATCTCCCTGATAGCTTTCCACTGCCTTTGGGATCAAATCTCCTTGCCTGGGGCTTACCCAATTCCTCCCCCTGGCCTGGACTGGGCTTAACACCCTAGTCACAATCCTTGTCCATTCCCCTCTTGCATTTAATGTCTTCTGTGACTTCTTTTAGTCCATTGAAAGGACTCTCTTGCTTTTACCACTAGACTTTGTACCTCCTGTTCCCACCTTCTCCATCTTGCTGGTTCCTCCTTGAGTTGCAGATCTCCACTGAGTTGGCTCCTGTGCCAACAAGGGCTCTGATAATCAGACACATGCTCCCAAAGTATCTTCTCCTTTCCTGAGCATTTACTACAAGTTGGTATTGTTACTGGTTTATTTACCTATCTCTCCTCTGTAGTTCCATGATAAGAAATGACTACTTGAATTGTTTTCTCCATTATTACTGCCAGTGCTTAGCCCTCATCTGATATCGTTACTCAGTGTAGATTGGCTGAATGAATCAGTGTTGTTCAACCACTGAATTTTTCAATATATTTCTTTTTTCTATTTTCTTTAATTTTTTTTTAAAAACCGTAGTTTGTGCCAACTGTTGGAAGGTTGGTTGTGCCCTGGATGTCCTGTGAAACAATTTGTGCAGCATGTGAGATCCTTCTCTCCTTCTCAATTGTTGTCTCTTCCATGACAAGGCATTAATATTATTTATGTGTCTTCTTCTCTGTGCCAGGCACTGTGCTGGGTGCTTGTCTACACACCAGCTCTGGTGTGTTGTCTAGGGCTATGCAGAACAGGGAGGCTTTATCGTTCTCATTTTCTGCATTAGAAATTGGAGCCTTATGGAAGTTAAGTAACTTACCCAAGGACATCCAACTGTCAAGCATCTAAAATGAGATATGAACTGGGATTCAGATGTTTCTGAATTCAAGGTTTCACTGTAATTCTTGTTTTTTTTTTTTTTTGTTCAAGTTGCTATAACAACATGTCATAAACTGGGTGGCTTATAACCAAGGGAAATGTATTTTTCATGGTTCTGGAGGCTGGAAAGTTCAAGATCAAGACACCTGCAGATTCAGGGTCTGGTGAGGGTTTTCTGATTTCTAGTTGGTTCCTTCTTGCTGTGTCCTCACATGGTGGAATGGGCAAGGTGGCTCTCTGGAGCTTTTTTTTATAAGAACATTAATCCCGTTCATGAGAGCAGAGCTCTTTTAACATATGAATTTTAGGGAAACATAACATTTAAAAGGTACTACCCCTTTGATTGTTTCCTGACTTCTGAACTCAGGCCAATCTATAAGGAAGTCCGGTTGGTCTCCATTGGAGTTTTCACTGGGTTCTAGCAAAGTAAATCACTTCAAAAAGGAACATATTCTCCTAATTCTATCTGCTAACCAGAGGGTAAAGTGACAAAGTACAAACGCAATCATAGGTAAAAGATTAACCTATTTTAATATGGAAGGTCTTTTGTTGTTGCTGCTTTGGAGGAGTTGACTTAGCCCATCTGGAAATGAGGCACCTTCCTGATATGCCAAGTAAATACTTCCTCTCACTGGCAAGAGGTAGAAATAAAAAAAAATTCTATTTTAAAGATCAAGCCTTCCCTGTCCTCAAGGAAACGACAACCAATATTTTCCTTGACACATTTGGATTCTGTTTTAAATGAGGCTCCGAAAGTTTCTAGTAGGCCAAACAAAGAAAATAGGATTAGGGGGTGGTGGTTAGTTGAATGGCAGTCTGTGTGTGTGTTTTGGGGGAGGTGGCAGGGAAGCACAAAGAAAGGAAACAAAGCCTGTGGCTCTGGGAAGAAGGGATTTGAGGTGTCCAGGTGCTGCTTAGACGGTGCTTGGTGACGTGGACCTGCGAAGGACCACTGGGTCAGATAGCTTATCAATACACTCAGACAAATTTGGAAAATAAACATGACCTCTGCCAAGACCTCCACCCAGCTGACGATCCAGTTTTCACACCAGGATCCTCTAAGTACTCTTAGCAATGACTATCTAGCAAGAACAACAACTGGGCCAAGCCACAAAGCCTTTTTCTACCTTCATCTGAGCACATGGATGAAGGTACACGTACCTTCCCGCATTATCCCCAAGCTACTATAGATTTGAAGGGACACTTTGCAGTGGAATGGAGGTGAGCACTTCCTATGTGTGGAATGGGGCTTAGCATGGGACAGATATGTCTCTGCATTACTCACATAACCGTCTCTGAGCTCCCCAGAAAGACAGAGCCAACAGGATATATATATGTGTATATATATGTGTATGTGTGTGTGTGTGTGTGTGTGCATATATATATTTTCCCCATCTCCATATATATATATCCTATTCTCTACCTATATCCCCATTTCCCCAATCTCCACATATACATATATGGAGATATATATATGGAGACATATATACCTAGATATATATACCTATATCCCCATTTTCACAATCTCCATATATATATATACATATATATATATATTCTCCATATATATATATATTCTCCATATATATATATATATTCTCCATATATATATAATATATATATATATTCTCCATATATATATATATATAGGTATTTATATATATATAATATATTAAGGTATCTATATATATAACATATATGTAAACGTATCTATATATATGGTATATATATATAGTGTGTATATATATAGTATATATATATATATACACTATATATATAATATACCATATATATATACTATATATATATATAATATACCCTAAATACCTTTATATATATATATATATATAAAGGTATTTTATATATTTTTATATATATATATATAAGGTATATATATATATATATTTATATATATATATATATATATATATATACACATATATATATATAAAGGTATTTAGGGTATTCCTCAGGAAAAGATGCAGTTACATTTATGTCCCTTAGCAAGCTGCAGAGTTAGTGGTCAGGAACAGAATCTCTGGAAATTTTCTGCCTGGGTATGTGAACTTAAGCAAGTTACTCAATCTCTCCATGCCTCCATTTCTTTATGTGTCAAAGGAAGATAATAACGGTAGTACCTACTTCCTGAGTGTTGTCACAGGAGAAACTGAACTATACATAAATTGTATTAGAATAGTGCCAGTTAGTACCTAGGAAGCGCCCAGTGATTTGCTGTTATTTGGATTCGTTTTTTAGTATTGCTAGTGAATTGTGCTTGTCCTTGGATCTATCCATGGATTGTGTCCTTCATGTGGATAATAGCTGAACCAATGTATGCACTGCTTTTTACAACAAACAGGTACGGGCTGAGAGTAGTTAAACATAATCCCCTGTTTTTTTCTTTTGGACATCCTCTTGTGGGGATCAGGAAGCAAAATAGATGGAATAGAATTGTCAGGGGAGTAGGGGTGGGCATTAAGAACCTGCTGAGGTGGCTTCTGAAGTTTTGAGATAGCGTTTAGGATGGTTTAAAACTGAGATCTCTTTTAAGCTAGACTGCTTCTGATCTTGTCACCAATACACCATTAAAACCAGCAACCTTTGTTGTTTGGTTTGGCTATTGGCTATTCAGTGTTCTTAGACTTTCTACTAGGTTTTAATATCCTTGGTGTCATTTTCTAATACTACAGTTTTTTTATTAACATAAACTACATTATTGAATTTAGTCATTATGTTAATCATTATCTTACAATACACATATATCATCTTAAAGCATATGTTTTCTAGCTGATGGACCAGGCTGGAACCTCTTGTGCAGGTGGAAAAACAAACCCTTTCTATATAGACAGGGAGGTGTCCAGAAACAAATCATGTAGTTTCTTGTTTGCTTCTCAGCAATGCAAATTGCAGGGGTATGATAGCTGTCGTGCAACATAATGGTGGGAGGACAAGTTCGGGATCTGATTTTGTAAACAGTTCAAAGAGTTGAACTGTGTGTCTCCTGACCTGCATCATTCCTTTGACTTGAGGCCACTTTGCTATGTGCAAAAACCCGCTCAGGAAATGAGATGAGTACCTCTCTGCAGGTGGCAGGTAGGTGTAATAGGAAAGGAATGTGGAGACTTAACGTTGAGTTTCTGTGATGTGGAAATCACTGCAGTTTCTCTTTGAGCTGCTGGAGAGGCAATGGTGCATTTGTACTGAGAGAGCTCCTCCTCTTTAAGAAGGGTTCTCTTTCATTTTTCTTTTTTTCTTGTTCTTTTCCTTTTTAGGGAGAGGACTTTATAGAGGGTGGTGTCAGAAATTTGCTGGGGCCTGTTCTCCAGACCCTCCCACCTTTCAGACAGACATTTATGAGACAGAAAGAAGATGATCGAGAGAGTCTAGTTGATGTACAAATGATGAAAGGGATATGATCATTTCCCGGGGTAGAGAAAATCTTGATAGGAGGAAACTGTGACAGATACCCACAGCTGATCTCCACTGCCTGTTCTTAGAAACCTCTTTAGTGGTGGGCTGTGTAAGATAAGGCTGTCCATGCTGACACTTTCTGGGTTTACTTCCAACACCATCTGTCTTACCACTCTTATTTCTTGGTCAGGCCTTTCTCTTGCCTAAGCCTTACTCTTGCCATAAAAGGATTAGAGGGACCTAAACTCCATTTATCTACACTTCTGCTTAGTGGCATCATGACTTTATTGCTCTCTTATGCTTGCAGTTAAATGGGTTTTTTGAACTCTATTCTAAAAGTCCAATCGTCCTTCTGAATTTCATCTCTGATTGGTAGAACATAAATTTTCTTTCTCTATTTTGATTTTCTTTTTCTTGAACCATGATTTCCCCCTTTTGATTGGAACAGAAGTGACTTGATTATATGCTTCCCCTTCCAGAAATTGTATCAAAATGAGAGACACCCTGGGCTCTCTCCTGAGCTGTTTCTTGCATAATGTCTTCTTGATAGGTCAATTACAGTGAACAAAACATTTTAGGTGACATCTCATTGGAAACTTGTAAACTACATTGTCACTTTGATTCCTGTTCCATCACTTATAATTGTATTTTTCCCTACTTTGGCTATAATCTTCCAGGTGGTTTTTAATTCAGCCCAGGTTCTGAAACTTAAAAATGTTTGTGTGGTCAACATGTTATACTAGAATGGTCTCTTTTTATTTGCAGGAAATGTGGGGCTTGGTTTATGTGTGTTTGTACCAATTTTTGTTTCTAAAACTAAAAGACTTTTCCATTTTTGTGGATATTGCTAAAGAAGTTATTCATACACTGGTGTTGCCATGATTAATACACATTCCATTTTGTGGCCTCTAGCATCTCCACCTATAGAGGAAAAATTCTTGGTAGCTATGCATTCTATTTGAAGTTGTGATAAGAACTGACTTTTATGTTTACTGCTGATAAAGCTGTTTTTTAAGATGTCTATTTTCTGATGCAGCATTGGAAATCCTTTATAAGCCGAAAGGAAAATAACATCCCCTTGGCATCTTGGCTCTTGTGTCTGGAAAGTCTCTACCTAAGGCCTTCAAGCAGCAAGAGTAGCAACATTGCTCTCCAACAGGACTTTCTGCAATCCTGAAATTGTTCTATTCTGCACCATCCAATACATAGCTACTAGCCACATGTGGCTTTAAAATTTGGCTAGTGTGCCTGAAAAACTCAAGTTTTCATTTCATTTTATTTCATTAATTTGAATTTAAATACTCATATATATCTAATAGCTATCTTTTTGGAGTAGGTATAATCTTGAGCAAGAGAAAGGTGATTATTGAGGCTTCTATTAAGTTTGTAAACTTTTACCTGGTTCTCTCTTGTGTTTTAGTTTGCCCTGAAAAATTAATAGTTATAACATTTTTGAGTCCTTATTATGCGCTATCTGTGCTACATGTTTTAACATGCATTATTTCATTGAATCTTCACTTCAGACTACAAGGGAGCTACTACTTCATTGTTGTTAAAATGGAGACAAAGAGAAAGGAAGTAACTTGCCCAAGGTTACACAGGGAGTTGGAGTTATAGCCTGGGGCCAAGAGACTCCATATGGGTGCTTTAATCTCTCTAACAATGTCTCAGTTTGGGCTGCCGTTACAAAGTACAATCAGCTGGGTCATTTATAAACAATAGAAATTTATTCTCACAGTTTTGGAGCCTGGAGGTCCAAGATTATGGTGCCAACAGATTCAGTGTGTGGTGAAGGTTTGCACTTTCCTTTAAAGATGGCACCTCATTGGGTCCTCACGTGTTGGAAGGGACACACAGGCTCCCTCAAGCCTCTTTGTCTTGGCTACTGTGTATAGTGCTGCAATGAACATGTACATACATGCATCTTTGTAATATAATGATTTATGTTCCTTTGGGTACATACCCAGTAATGAGATTGCTGGGTCAAATGGTATTTCTGGTTCTAGATCTTTGAGGACTCGCCACACCGTCTTCTACAATGTTTGAACTCATAAGTAGGAGCTGAACAGTGTGAACACACGGACACAGGAAGAGGAACAACACACTGGAGCCTGTTGACAGTTGGGGTGGAGGGAGAGAGAGCATTAGAAAAAATAGCTAATGCGTGCTGGGCTCAATACCTAGGTGTGATGGGTTGATGGGTGCAGCAAACAACCATGGCACATGTTTACCTATATTAACAAACCTGCAAATCCTGCACGTGTACCCCAGAACTTAAAAATTAAAAAAAAAATTTGCTTGAGGTATATATTAGCTTTCCTTCTTGCTTAGAATTGTGAAGGGAAAATTTATCTTCCAATTATGAATATGCCAATATTCTAAAAATGTGCGGTAACTTCACAGAGGAGTTTAGTGAGTGTTTATTTAATATTCAGCACTGGATTAGACTACATTTCCATGGGAATAACAGAAAAATCCCCAAATAACAGTGGGTTAAAGAAGGTAGAAGTGAATTTCTTTCGTACGTTTAAGAAGCTAAAGGCAGTCTACCTGGGGATGGCATGGTCTGCGGCATCCAGAGAACAAGATTTCTTCGATCCTATTGTCACATGTGTTTTCCTTTCCCATGTATGTGTCACAGTCTAGAATGGCTACTTACTTCCTGCCATTACATTTACCTTCTAGCCAGCAGTAAAGAGCAAGGAGTGGCAAAGGGCACTCACCCATCCTTTAAGTGAACTCCCTAAAAGTTACACGGCAGGGGCGGTGGCTCACGCCTATAATCCCTGCACTTTGAGAGGCTTAGGTGGGTGGATCACGAGGTCATCAGTTCGAGAACAGCCTGGCCAATATGGTGAAACCCTATCTCTACTAAAAATACAAAAATTAGTCAGGCATGGTAGTATGTGCCTATAGTCCTAGCTACTCGGGAGGCTGAGGCAGAAGAATCACTTGAACCCAGGAGGCCGAGATTGCAGTGAGCCAGATCATGCCACTGCACTGCAGCCTGGGCGACAGAGCGGGACTCAGTCTCAAAAGTTATGTGCACCATTTCTGCCTGTATTTCCTAAGCCACCTAGTGCCAAGGTCGTAACTAGTTGTAAAGAGGTCTAGGGAATATTTTATTCAAGGTGGCCTTATGCACAGCTGAAAAACAAGTTGTTGTTGTTTTTTTTTTTTTTTTTAATCGAGGACAATGAGTAGTCTTTGCTTAAGCGTCATCTCTCAAGCCAACTGGAATGCTAAGTAAGTATAGGACTGCCTCAACCCAGCCTAAAATTTCCTTCATTCTCTGATCTCTACTTATCATTTGAGCCTCATCTTTTATTTTCAGAAA
The DNA here is from genome assembly GCF_001604975.1 of Cebus imitator. NCBI lineage: Eukaryota > Metazoa > Chordata > Mammalia > Primates > Cebidae > Cebus > Cebus imitator. Next base: position 1,135,028 of record NW_016107871.1, read on the forward strand.
TACTCTAATCTTAAATACACTGACATTTTAGTTCCTCAGACTGTTCTTTCTTGGCTTTGAATCTTCAACTGTGCTATTTATTTGGTCTAGAATTCTCTCCTCTTTTCCAGTTCCCCACCTGACTTCATATTAAAGTCAGGTGGGGAGTTGATATCACTCTAGTGGTCTGGGAATTTAAGATAATGGGAAAAGAAAGGGAGGACTTTTCTTGCAGATCTTAGTTCGAGTTCTACTTGCTCAGGGAACTCTTCCCTGGTCTCATTCTGTGTGAGGTTCTGTAGTCACAAACTCTCATAAAACCATGTTCTTTTCTTCAGAGCATTGGCCACTGTCTTCAGTTATATGCTAATTCATATCTTATCTGATAACCTTCTCTTTTCTCCACTAGACTGTAAGTTTCTTGAATGTAGAGATGATGCCTGTGTTTTCACTGCCAAACCTATTGTGTCTATCAGTGCTCAGCATATGATCAATATTTAATAATGTATGTAAAAACAATGAATGAATGCATCAATAGGCTGCTATTAGCCCCAGAGTCACTTCAGTCTCCATATTAGTGCAAATAATTTTCTTTTACTAATCAGTTTGTGTACTAGTTGTCTTTGTTTATCTTCTGCCATGACGGAATGCCACAGACAGGATAATTTATAGACAATGGAACTTTATTTGCCTCACAGTTCTGGATGCTGGGAAGTCCAAGAGCATGGTGCTGGTATCAGGGTCAACTCACGGTGAAAGATGGAAGGGCAAGTTGGCATGCCAGACAGAGAAAAGAAATCAGGCTGATTCTTTTATCAGGAGTCCAATCCTGAAGTAATTAACTCACCTGAGTGATAATGACGTGAATCCATTCAGGAGGGCAGAATTGATCATGGAAATTAGAGAATCCTTCTGTTCTACCTGTATAAATGTCTTTACACTTCATGTGTGAGTTTTCCCATTTAGAGATAGGGATAGTAGGGGAACCTGTCTTTGAGATATGTATTGGTTTGAATAGGTCAAGCTGCACTAACAAATATTCCCAAAATGCAGATGTTCAACACCACAAATGTTTTTCTCATCAACACAAAATCTGCTGTGAGTCAGGTGATTCCCCAGGGCAACTACTACCCATTCACTGACTTACCAGTGATCTAGGTCACCTGAAACTTGTGACGTTGCCACTTTAATGCATGGCTTTCAGAAAAGCAAGAGAGAGAGCTTGGAGAAAGGGGGATCATCATTCCCCGTCCCCCCAGCTCTTAAGTGCTTCAGATAGGAAGGGACAGATGTCACAGCCACACACAGCCCATTGGTCAAAACTAGTCACATGGCCTTACCTAACTGCGAGAGGCAGGACCATGTGTGAGAGCACACATGGGTAGGAAGTGAATCAGCCATGGTGTAAGTGTCATGATTCAATATTTGATGATGATGATGACGTTCTGAGAGATGTTTCCTCCTCCTTATCCCTCACCTCTTCCTCCCCCTCCACAAACAAACAGGTAGTAATCAGTACATGTTTAATACTCTCTAAATGTCTGCTGAATAATAGAACACAAGGGTGAAAAATCAGCAGCATTCAATAAATGATAGCTTCAATGATGAGGAGGATGATGGGATTCCAATGAAGGAGCAATACATTGCAGCTAAATACACCAAGAAGTCTTCATGGAGATACTGAATGCATTTGAACTGGCTATGTAGGTCAAGTAGGATTTCAAAGGGCAGAGAAAGTAGCCAGAAGGGAAGATGTGGGGAATCAAAGAAGAGGATTAATACGAGCAATGTTCCCAAAGCATCAGATGTCATGTGTGAAGGGAAGCAATTGCATTTGGCCAGACCAGGAGAAAGGGATAGAGGCAGACCTGAGAATTTTCATGAGGGGAGTATCTCGAGTATTAATCTGTTTAAAAAAAAAAAAAGAGTTGACTTCAACTAGACTGATAGTGCAGTCCATTTATCACCAGATCCTGTCCCCATTGGGCTCTCCCTTTTTGCTCCTCCCACTTTTCAATGTGCCAGATCCCAAAGAAAGGAGGGAGCTCACATTTTTAATGGACTCTGATATTTAGTGAACAAAAAAAGCCTTTCCCAGTCTCCCGATCTACTGTTTTTTTTTTTTTTTATATACTTTGTGATAAAAATATGGAAAACTGGGTTTGAAACAAAAATACCATCTTTGTATTTTTTTCCTGACACTTTCATCTAATCTCCCTGTTACTCTCTAATAGCTGTCACAGTTGGGTTAGCTCAGTGTGGGCCTCCATCTCTCTCATCTATTTAAGGAAGAGAGGTTGGTGAGGAGACCTTTGATTTGTCTTTTCATCTGTTGTTTTTTGCGTTTTCGGAGAGTGAACACATGTCATTGGCCTTTGTTCCCCTTTTCTGAGTGAAGTATCCTTTCTATTTCTATGGAAACCCTCTGGAAGTGCTACCATTATTTTTGGTAGAAGCTACAGATTCTTTATGCTGTAGGAATTTTTTCTGCCTGCTGTAAAAGTGAGGCATTTTCATTGGATGTGGCCAGATTCTCTTAAAGTGTATTCTATATTTCTTCTAAAGGTATGTTTTTCGTGATATCCCAAGAAGGGGACAAAAATGCAAAATTTATTGTGAAACTTAAAGTGAAGGATGTTTTTCAAGACATCCCAGCTCAGAGAGTGAAGCTCCAAGTTGAATTTGAGGGAACTTAGGGAAAGAATAGCATTCCCGGGTGGAATGTGGTAGCTAACGATATCGCACATTTCTGAGAGTGATTAGGAACTAAAAATGAAGGCTCTTGTGGAGTGGAATGATACATTAATCAAGGAAATTGGAAACCTCATGCTTTCTTTATGCATGCTGGAATAAATTAAGGTAAAACTAATTCATCATGGCCATTCCACGATGCAGGCACCTTGCCTGGAAAATGAAAATTGAGGGAAAGGAATTGCATTGGGGGGAAGGCATGTTACACTTGACCCAACTGAATTAATGAGTGCTTGGAAGGGGTCTGGCAGGCAAGTGAGCTGTCAGCTTATTGATATCACTCTAGTGGTCTGGGAATTTAAGATAATGGGAAAAGAGAGGGAGGACTGGGGTATAACCGGCTAAGAGAAAGCAGACTGTATCAGATGCCCATGGGAGCAGAGGGCTTAGATGTTATTAAAAAAAAATGACCTGGCTAGCAACAAAGATTAATGTGAAGAGAGGAAAGAAAAGGGAAGGACCTTTCAAAAGTGCTTTTGCCTTGATCAGGAGGTAATTTATTTACTGTTTAACATGGCAAGAGATGCAAAATGAGATTCCTGAGTTGGAAAGGGAGGTTCATATTTGGCAATCAGTCAGAGGCTTAAAAGAGTTTCCTGAACGTGTAGTCCAAACAGGTATGGCAGTTTAGCAGTGTGTGTGCCTCAGAATTAGCCTACAGCAGTGTTGGAGGATGGCAGACATCTGGTGGCTGTTATGGCCACATGGATTTAGAAATATAATATAGAAGATAGGAAACCAAGTCAAAAGACAATGCCAAAAATGTAAGGAGGATATCTCTGGGCCAGAGCAAGTTTCCATCAAAGTAATAGTTTCTATTTATTGAGATTAAACCATAAGTATATTGTTTGATTTAATCCTTGTAACAATTTATGAGTTAGATCAAAGTATTTTGCCCATTTTACAGATATATGGTCTAAGGCTCAGAGATGTTAAGTGATGTGAGGAGAGCACCCAGCTAAGATGAGGTGGATTAAGATTTGTGATACCTGATGCCAGCTAGGTATTAGATGTCTCAAATCTTAAGCCCCATCATGTAGAGTTCCAACTCTGAACTGCTGCCTTTCCTAAGAGACACCTAAAAGACAGAATATGTGCATAAAGATCAAAGTAGGCATGTATTCTGACTTAGGTAGCAGCTAAAGGGCAAAAATACATGTTGGAAATCATGATGGTTCCTATGCACATTTTTGACACCATTACCTCAGATCTCTGGACCAATCTTTTTTTGTTTTGTTTATTGTTCTTTTCCCTTGCTTTATTTGTACCCACCACTTAGACTGTGGTTTTGATCTGCCTTCTCATTCTGTGTTGCTCTTTGTTTATATCTAAGCCGTCAGCATAGAATGGTGGTTAAAGGTGTGGTTTCTGCTGCTGGGTTTCCTGGGTTCAAATCCTAGCTTTGCTACTTGATTAGTGGCATTTTGTGATTCACTTTCTTCATCATTTTTAGTTATCTATGACTATATAACAAAATGCCCCGTAACTTAGAGGCTTAAAAAAAAAAAAACCCAACAACTTAGGTGCTCACAATTCTGCAAGTTGGTCAGGGCTAGGAATGGGTGGCTTGACATGAGAGGCTTCTCTCTACCTCATGTGCTGTTGGCAGGGAGGTGGGCTGGGGGTGGAAAAGAGGAATAGGGAGAGCTTGACTCAAGCTGGAGGATGCAAGATGCCTTTGCTCACATGCCTGGGGCTTTGGCTAGGGTAGATGGAACTGCAGGGGACTCGCTGACCCTCTCTGTCTCTCCGTGTGTTCTTTAAACATTCAACAATGTAGCCCAAGCTTCTTGACATGAAGGCTGGGTCCCAGGAGGCCAAATGCAGAACCTGCCACATATCTTAAGGTATAGGTTCAGAAATACTAATAAATGTCACATAATATCCCTTCTGAAGAGTGTTGTGAGGCCAGCTTAGGCTTACAGGCTGGAGAAATAGACTATACCTCTTGATGGGAAAGATGGAATGTGTGTTAAAGATGAATGGAATTGTGGGAGGCCATTTTTGCAGATAATCTACAGGGAGGATAAAGGATCTTTCCTAACTGGGTTATTGATACAGGTAGTTCCCATTACTGACTCACTTAATTCTGACCACAACTTTAAGAGTTATCAAGAGAAAAGTATAATGAGTTATAGACTTTGGGGTTCTATTTTGAGATGAAACATGCTCCAGAGAAGATTTGGAATAGGGTGTGAATTTGCTGGCAGTAACCCTCATTACAAGCAAGTGTATGTGCTAAAGTGAGAAATTAAAACATCTATCAGTTAGGTGATGTTTTGTTTCCTTCAAAAGAAAGGATGTGCTAAGTTTTCCAAGCAGCTCATTCTCTCATAATTACCTAAATTATAATTCAATTTCCATGAGGGTTTAACAAAATTATTACAGAAATGAATTTGTTATTTGCAATAACGTCTACTTTCTTGACTAACCAGAAATTTACGAAGGTTTTTCTTGTAAGTGGTTATTACAGGCAATATGCAATCGTTCCTGTCCAGTGCTTTTGACAATACCCATGTCACAGCGTGTTACACACCATAAATACATGGACCCTTTTAGTGCCAGTGCTCCCATGACCTTGGTTACTGAAATTTATCATGACTTCTGCAAAGGATCCCATTAGTGATGGCATATACAATGTCATCCATGATGGGATGACATAGGAACCTTTGTAAATCCAGGAAGTTAAAAATCCTCAATCTCATGCCATGTTATAGATATGAACAACTCATTTTCCCCTTTGATGTGAAATCCTGCAAAGCTCTTTTTTGAGACTTTCCATGTCCCACTCCTTACACACAGAGTGAAGCACTCAGTCTTCTAGGCCACCTCTGTGGGAGGACTCTCATATGCCCATCTGTCTTAACTGACTTCAAGCATACATACTCAGTGAGACCCCTAATGCTTTACCCATTAACAGACAGTGGATGAAATTTAGCCAGGTGGGAAGATAAAACACAGAGGAAGAATGAGTGAATTATTTCAGGGGTTTTGTCCACACAGAGGCATCAGATACCTTGCTTAGGGGCAGTTATGACTTCCTCAACCTTCTGCAGGAATAAATGGAAGAATCATTTAAGGGCCATGAGAAACGTTGACTATTACTGTGCTTTCTGGATGACTTAGAGGAAATTTAGATTGTGCCTAATTTTCTTCTTTAGACACTACTGTCTTGGTAAGATTAGGCTCTACCTCTATACATCCATTGTTATTGTACTTAACATACTCTATTGATTTGCTTGCCTTTTCCATTTATTTTTTGTTTTTTTTTCTGCTTTTTCTTTTTTTTAAAATTGTACTTTAAGTTCTGGGGTACATGTGCAGATCATGAAGGATTGTTGCATAGGTACATACATGGCAAGGTAGTTTGCTCCCTCCATCCCCCGTCACCTATATCTGGCATTTCTCCTCATGTTATCCCTCCCCAACCTCTCCACCCCCTGCTGTCCCTCCCTTAGCCCTTACCAACAGACCCCCATGTGTGATGCTCCCCTCCCTGTGTCTATATGTTCAACACCTGCCTATGAGTGAGACCATGCAGCATTTGGTTTTCTGTTCTTCTGTCAGTTTGCTGAGAATGATGGTTTCCAGATTCATCCATGTCCCTGCAAAGAATATGATCTCATCCTTTTTTATGGCTGCATAGTATTCCATGGTATATGTGTGCCACATTTTCTTTGTCTAGTCTATCATTGATGGACATTTGGGTTAGTTCCAGGTCTTTGCTATCGTAAACAGTGCTGCAATGAACATATGTGTGCATATATCTTTATAACAGAATATTTAGAATCCTTTGGGTATATACCCAGTAATGGGATTGCTGGGTCAAATGGAATTTCTACTTCTAGATCCTTGAGGAATAGCCACATTGTCTTCCACAATGACTGAACTAATTTACACTTCCACCAACAGTGTAAAAGTGTTCCTATTTCTCCACAGCCTCTCCAGCATCTGTTGTCTCCTGATTTTTTAATGATTGCCATTCTAACTGGCATGAGATGGTATCTCAATGTGGTTTTGATTTGCATTTCTCTAATGACCAATGATGATGAGCATTTTTTTAATATGTTTGTTGTCCTCACAAATGTCTTCTTTTGAAAAATGTCTGTTCATATCTTTTACCCACTTTTGAATGGGTTTGTTGGTTTTTTTTTCTTGTAAATCTGCTTTAGTTCTTTGTAGATTCTGGATATTAGCCCTTTGTTAGATAGGTAGATTGCAAAAATTTTTTCCCATTCTGTTGGTTGCCGGTTAACACTAATGATTGTTTCTTTTGCTGCGCAGGAACTCTTAAGTTTAATTAGATCCCATTTGTCTATTTTGGCTTTTGTTTCCATTGCTTTTGGTGTTTTAGTCATTAAGTCCTTGCCTATGCCTATGTCCGGAATGGTTTTGCCCAGGTTTTCTTCTAGGGTTTTTATGGTGTTAGGTTTTATGTTTAAATCTTTAATCCACATGGAGTTAATTTTAGTGTAAGATGTAAGGAAGGGGTCTAGTTTTAGCTTTCTGCACATTGGTACCCTCCTAAGACTAAACCAGGAAGAAGTTGAATCCCTGAAAAGTCCAATATCAATGTCTGAAGTTGAGGCAGCAATTAATAGCCTACCAACCAAAAAAAGCCCAGGTCCAGATGGGTTAACAGCCAAATTCTACCAGACATACAAAGAGGTGCTGGTACCATTCCTTCTGAAACTATTCCTAACAATACATAAAGAGGGAATCCTCCCTAACTCATTTTATGAGACCAACATCATCCTGATACCAAAACCTGGCAGAGACTTAGCTAAAAAAGAAAACCTCAGGCCAATATCCATAAAGAACACCGATGCAAAACTCTTCAATAAGATACTGGCAAACCGAATGCAATAGCACATCAAAAATCTTATCCATCATGATCAAGTAGGCTTCATCCTGGGGAAGCAAGGCTGGTTCAACATATGCAAATCTGTAAATGTAATCCATCATATAAAGAGAACCAAAGACAAAAACCACATGATCATCTCAATAGGTGCAGAGAAGGCCTTTGACAAAATTCAATAGCCTGTTAACGCTAAAAACTCTCAATAAACTAGGTATTGATGGAACATATCTCAAAATAATAAAAGCTATTTATGACAAGCCCACAGCCAATATCATACTGAATGGCAAAAACTGGAAGCATTCATTTTCATTTAATGGGTATTTTGGGGGGCTTTATGCCAAAGACTGGTCAGGTAGTAGGCATAGAGTAGCAAATAAGGCAGACGTTTCTGAGATTACATGCTTTCTGGTAACAGTTTTCCTCTTGTTCTGTAATAATAAAACCCCTGCTTTTTGTCTGAGCTTGTGCAGAAATAAAGGCTACATTTCCCAGCCTTCCTTGCAGAAGGCATGACCATGTGACTATGTTAGGCCAATAACATGTAAACAGAAGAATATTTAAAAGGCAGAGGACCTTGCCTCTTTTTACCTAATCTTCCTCCTGGTTAGAAAACAGATGGCATAACTGGGCCTGGAGAGAAAAGCCTTGTAGGGAAGAGAATAAAAAAGAGAGAGAGCCTGAGCCCCTTAAAGATCTTGGAGCCACCTTACCAGTCCTGGACTGCTTACCTCTGGACATAAGAGAAAAATAAGCTTTGATCTTGTTTAAGTCACTGTTAGTTTTGATTTTCCATGGCCAGCAGAGGAAGCTCATCTTAACTGGTATAACAGGTCAGGTTCTGGTTTACATGAAATTTATGTTCTATTTGGGGGAAACTGATAACAAACAATGGAAGGGAAAGATCACTTGGAACTCAGCATTGTGAAGAATATAACGCTGGATGGTCAGATTAATGGTCAAGGAGATGTCTTTGAAGAAGTGACAATTGAACTGCTTCATGACAGGTGTTTGAAAGATTGCTGGCAGAGGTGTAGCAAGTGGCTTATAAGAGGGGGCATTCTCCCCCTATGTCGACAGGGAAAAGGGATAGAAGGCAACTCCGATTCATGTTGATTTTCTTTTCTTTTTTTTTTCTTGAGGCGGAGTCTTACTCTTTCACCCAGGCTGGAGTGCAGTGGCACATTGCAGCCCACTGCAATCTCCGTCTCCTGGGTTCAAGTGATTCTCCTGCCTCAGCCTCCACAGCAGCTGGGATTACAGGAGCCTACCACCACACCTGGCTAATTTTTGTATTTTTAGTAGAGACATTTCACTATGTTGGCCAGTCTGGTCTCAAACTCCTGACCTCGAGTGATCTGCCCTCCTTGACATCCCAAAGGGCTGGAAATACAGGTGTGAGCCACTGCGCCCAGCCTTATGTTGGTTTGCTAAGAGCAGTCCCTACAAATGCTCATTCTCTACTATACAAATACCAGAGGAGGAATCTCAAATAGAAGTCCAAGGGGGCATCAGATTATTCAGCTTGCACCGCCACACTCATAACTATTATCAGAATGTTCTACCTCCAGCCAAAGTGGCAGGCTGCCCTGAATCTGAACCAGTGACCAGAGGTGAATGCATTAGTGTTTTGTGGTTGGTCCTGCCAACCTCCATCTGCTAGATTTTAGACTAGCACAGTGGCATCAATCCATGTTAAAGCTGATTAACCCTTTGGAAAGTATCTAATAGATACTTAAGAAAAAGCAAAGATTTGCATGGGTCCTCCTCCTACAGAGAAGCTGTACTTCACCCGCCAGTGAGGACACTTTCCTTAGCACTCTGAAATTAGGACATTTGTTACTAGACCAGAGGTCATGTTCAGTGCAGTTGTTATATGTGGTTTCTCTCTCCTGACTTCGTTTTCTCCTTTCCCTAGCATCGCTTTGATTCAGTGGGGCTGACAGGATGACAAAGATGCTCTTTTGAATGATTGGGGAAAAGATGTGGCATCAGCAATCTTGTCCTATGGTACTGAGCATAACCAGATACTTTACTGATCTCTTCTTCAAGCCACCAGGAATGATAAGAAAGGTTTCTATAACTAGGGTTTGTGGGGGGCATTTGAATACCTTCTATGGCTGTGGTACCTATTCATTACCTTTAACTTGTCTTGTTGCCATGCAAAAACCACCACATTTCTCCCTTATCAAGTTTGCTTCTTTCTTTGTTTTGAGACAGGGTCTCACTCTGTCACCTAGGCTGGAGTATAATGGCGTGATCTCGGGGCACTGCAACCTCTGCCTCCCGGGTTCAAGGGATCCTTCCACCTCAGCCTCTGAAATAGCTGAGCCTGCGGGCATGTACCACCATGCCAAAATAATTTTTTTGTGTTTTTTGTTGAGACGGAGTTTCACCATGTTGCCCAGGCTGGTCTTGAACTCCTGGACTCAAGTGAAATGCCTGACTTAGCCTCCCAAAGTGGTGGGATAACAGGCATGAGCACTGTGACCCACGAGGTTTGCTTCTTTCTGTCAAGGTTAACATCGTTACCTCATATTTACCAGGGAGGTACGAGGAGGTTCTGAGATGATGATGATGGTAAGAACCCTGGAACCTGATGAAAGAGTGGTTCCTGTCCTGGGTAAATCATTTCCTAATCTATAGGAATGCAGCTTAGGAGGGAAGCAAAACTCAGCACTATCTGGAAGGTACGAAGTGTAAAAGAAGTGCTCAGAGGATCCTCAAAAAGAGGAAACTTAGAAAATGGAAATTTCTTGGTAGCTGGTAGGTAACATTGCATTCCTCCTCCACACAGAGAGGTGTGTGTGTGTCTTTTTTTTCTTTTCTTTTCTTTTTTTTTTTTTTTTTGAGATGGAGTCTCACTCTGTCCTCCAGGCTGGAGTGCAGTGGCACTATGATCTCGGCTCACTGCAACCTCCGCCTCCTGGGTTCAAGTGATTCTTCTGCCTCAGGCTTTCAAGTAGCTGGGACTAGAGGTGTGCACCACCATGCCCAGCTAATTTTTGTATTTTTAGTAGAGATGGGGTATCACCACATTAGCCAGGTTTGAGCTCCTAACCTCATGATCCACCCGCCTCAGCTTCCCAAAGAGCTGGGACTACAGGCATGAGCCACCACCCCCAGACTTTCCTTGTCAATAGAACCCCATTCCTCGCCCCCCAGCCCCAGATATCTCCCTATCTCCTTTCAGAGAAGAGGGCCCTCTCTCTAACCAAAGGGTCAGTTTGATTTGTTTCAGCCAATTGAGTAATTCCTCTTGCCAAGACATTATTTTAAAGGTGGGCAAGAGACCTAGTTCTGGCTGATGAACATAAAGAGACTGGCTGGGGGACTTCTCAGAATTTTTCCAGAAGAAAATTTTATTTCACTTTTAAGCTCGGGAAGAGACTGTCTCTTTCTCGCCAGGTCTTGTTTCCTCCCCATAGGAAGCCTGGAGCTGTTTGGCAGCCATCTTGCGACCACGAGGAGAGTTATCCTGAAGTAAAACTCCTACATTGAGGATGGTGAAGTCTAAGAGCTGAGACAATTATTTTTCTAATGCAGGCAACACTTTGAGGCGGTAACTAATTCTCTTGAAATATGCTTTTGTGTGAACTTGGGTCTTGACATCATCCAAGCATGTCCTTGTTCTGTTCTCCCAATGTTGAAAGTGTAGAACTTGGTTTACGATATTATTTTTAGCTATTGCCTACCTGAGGGCCAATCATGAAAATGATCTATTCTCTTCAGCAGGCAAATTATCCAAGGGCAAATGGGTATCTTCTGGTAATTCAGTGGTGGAATAAAAAGAGCAAACTATTCTTAGCCCAATACATGAATCCTCTTTGAACTGCCACTTGGTAACCATGAGGCTTTAGACAAATTATTTTTCTCTCAGCCTCAGAGTTATCATCTTTAAAATGATGGTAATAACACTGACTTTCTTATTTCCCTTGCTGTAAAAGATCAAGTAGGACCGTGTGCGTAGAATGTACAATGACGCTTCTACAATGGTACAGGAATGCAAAACATATCAATGATCCCGATAGCAATTATGATAGCTCATCACAGGTCTACAGCTCAGGGGGAAGCATACTGTTGATGTTTTGAAGTGCCTTCACTGTTTTCATTTTATCTCTGTGATTCACCAGAAGAGAAATTCAAACTAACCTTTGTTCCAGCGTAACTTAAGAAGGACAACCCAGAGGGAGTAATGTGTGCCTCTTTCTGTTAGAAGTATGAACCAGTAAAAAGGAAAACTTACGCATCCCCTTTAACAACAGGTGAGGACACTCACCCAACCTCAGGCTCCCACTTCACAGGCCAGATAAGGAGAACTTTATTTTTCTCCCTGGTGAGAAACAGAATCCAGTGTGGAAGCTCACGAAAGATCGTTTTTGGTTGAAAGTAAGCCACTCTCCTGATTCAGATATCACAAGGAAAATGTCTTGTGGAGTTTCAGTGACCCATTTCAAGGGGAGTAGAGAAAACTTTATAACTTCTGCCTAAAAGACAAATCTCACTATATTTGTGGAGTGGGCTGTTTTTTTCCCGAAATTTTTGCTGTTTGTTTCTACAGGTACAGTCATGTGGCAGGCCATAAGACTGGGCAAGTTGCTATGCTTACTTCATTAGAATCAGACTTTTAGAGAATCATGTCTAGAAACAGAGGTGAGGCTGGACACAACGGCTCATGTCTGTAATCACAGCACTTTGGGAGGCTGAGGTGGGAGGATCGCTTGAGGCCAGGAGTTTGAGGCCACCCTGGGCAACAAAGCGAGACTCTATTTCAACAAAAAAATTAAAGATTAGGTAAGCATGGTGGCACATGCCTGTGGTCCTAGCTACCTGAAAGGCTGAAATAGGAGAATTGATTAAACCCAGGAGTTTGAAGCTGCAGTGAGCCATATCATGATGCTCTACTCCAGCCTGGGTGACAGAATAAGACAATATTTCTAAAAAGTAAAAACAGAGATATAAAAACTTAGGGTGTGTGGTCTCAAGTTCTCATCAATGGCTGTGACACTCCTAGCCAGACCAATAATGAATTCAGCCTGAAAAATAAATATATCAAAAACAGGCTATCAAACCAACCATTTAGTGTTGTGGAAATTGGGGGTCTCAGTAAAAGCACTTCTCTTTAGGAGTTGTGTAGCAAATACCTGGATGCAATTTTGGTTGCTGTTAGGATTGGGGAATATCTGTAGCTTTTGTGTTTCTGTGTACAGATGAAATCATCTGACTGCTTTATTATGATTTCCAGTTTAGAGCCCAAACATGTAAACATTAAATGCATATTATAATAAATGACTTTCTTTTTTCCTTCCTTTATATTAGTTAATACCTGTTTGTTTGTTTATTTAAGTTACATGTCAGTAGGTTATATTATCTGTGAATTTTATTTTAGAATGTAAACAAGATGTGGCAAAATAAATGGCTGATAACCGTAAGAGAAAACGTCCTGTGGTTCAACAAAATTCTTTGATTTTTATAACCAGTTGATTCAGCGTTGCGGGGATATAACCTCACTCTTTGCAGAAAGCATTTTGTCTGTGCCAACTCCTTCCAGCTCAAAAAGGATTTGAAGAAAAGAAAATTCATTCACTAGCAAATAACTTAGTAATGAGTCAGTGGAGAGCTGGTACATTAGGAGAACAATTTAGAGGATGATTTTGTATGTTTCTGGATAATTAATCTGTTTCATGATTTATAGCACTGATTACAAATGTGTATTTGCCACATGTGACTCTCTTTCCTCCCAGGTTCTTTTTGTATAGGTAGTTTATCTCTTAAGCCGTGCCTGTTACCAGTTTTCAAAAGAGCTGAAATGTACATGAGTAATTAATGGTGAATGTTGAGCTAGTTTAAATGGGCAAATTTTACTATAGTAAAAATTGCAACCCAGATCTCTTTTGTGTGCTCATAAGATGCTGGCCCATTCTGTGCACAGGTCGATTGCTCATTTTTTGGTAGCACCTTAATCTTGAGGTAACCAGACTTTTTGATCATTGTTTTCATATGCATAGAAAGTTAGAATGCAGTTCCTGAGCTGACATCATAAAGTGGGACTGGTATTTGGGTATGATGCAATGAACCACCAATGTCTGTGAGTGCAGACATGTATGAGAAAGTTTATTCATCATGCTTCTTAAAGCCCACAACTTGAGTTAAAATGTAAACATAGTATTCTTAAAGTGTAATTCATTATGACATTCTCACTTAGTCTTACTCAAAAACAAAGTACTTACAGAATTAGCCTGGAAACTGAAACATAAAGAATGAGCCATATCATGAGCTGTCAATTGAAGTTGAAGGGACACTCCAGGGTCTAGCCTGTCTTGTAAAGGTAAGCTGAAATGTGGGAGCAAAATATTTGGTTAAGAGTGTCTAGCAAGTGATGGGGTGAAGCATGTGTTCAAGATGAAGCCTTTCAATAGAAAACACATGAAGGAACAGATTGGAGAAAGGTAACTTGCATCCTTGTTCAACTTCCCCTTCCCGTAAAATCAGACATGATGATTTTGACACTCTTTCCTGTTATGGAAGGAGATAGCCTCAGAATCCTTCTAAACACAGAGCTCCAAGAAGTCACTACCCACTCAATCTGTTTTTATTTTTCTTCAACTTTTAAGTTCTGGGGTATATGTATAAGATGTGCAGGTTTGCATGTTCTCACTCATAGGCAGGTGTTGAACAATGAGAACACATGGACACAGGGAAGGGAGCACTACACACTGGGGACTGTTGGGGGGAAATAGGGGAGGGACAGCACGGGGTGGGGAGTTGGGGAAAGATAGCATGGGGAAAAAATGCCAGATATAGGTGAAGGGGTGGGGAGTTGGGGAGAGATGGCATGGGGAGAAATGCCAGATATAGGTGAAGGGGAGGAAGGCAGCAAATCACACTGCCATGTGTGTACCTATGCAACAATCTTGCATGTTCTTCACATGTACCCCAAAACCTAAAATGCAATAAAAAAAAAGTTAGAAGAAAGTACGCCGAAATAAAAAAAAAAATGTGCAGGTTTGTTACATAGGTAAACGGATGCCATGACAGTATGCTGTACAGATCAACCTATGACGTAGGTATCAAGCCCCGCATCCATTAGCTATTCTTCCTGATGCTCTCCCTCCGCGGACACCACGCTGACAGGCTCCAGTATGTGTTGTTCCCCCTATATGTCTATGTGTTGTCATCATTCAGCTCCCATTTATAAGTAAGAACATTAGGTGTTTGGTTTTCTGCTCCTGCATTAGTTTGCTAAGGATAACTGCTTCTAGTATCTGCAAAGGACATGATCTCATTCCTGTTTATGGCTACATTGTATTCCATAGCGTAAATGTACTACATTTTCTTCATCCAGTCTATCTCATTCTTGACACATGAAATGATGCTTATCTTTCTACACACACTGGGGTGCCTATTTTAAGTGATGTCAGCATATGAATGATTCCAGGAGTATAATGGAGCCCAAGCTCATTCTGCAGTTGTGCATGAAAACATTTCTTTAACTGAAGCAAGGGGTTGCCTAGTAATTATGGAGTCCTTGGATTAGAAGTTATCTCAAGTAGTCAGCTCGTGTCCATAGGATTAGTGTCCTAAAATAGGGGTTCTCTTGAGCCAGAACAAGTAGAAAGGGTTAAGAGAGGCAACTTATTTAGTAGGGCTAGGTTTTTTTAGGGAGAGACAGACAGACAGATGGACACAAATGGTGGGGGGAGGGAGAAAGAGAAAAGGAGGTCAAGGAAAGTGGAGACAGAGACTGTAACAGAGAGACACAGGGAGGCAGATGTGTGTGTGTGTGTGAGATGCTCTGGAGGAAGTGAATTTTGATGTTGTGAGTAATTCAGTTTCTCAAGGCAGAGGCAATGGAGGACCAAACAGACCTAGAATCTTCTTAGGAGCAAATAGCAAATATAATGATGCCTTTAATTTCGCAGACACGATCTGCAAAAGTGTGCAGATTTGTCATTAGGCACACTTTTCAGATTTGCTGTTTAATATTTGGATTTTATGAAAATATACAGCAAATATCCAGCTTGCTGGTAGTATTCTCTTGTGAACACCTTATAGTTTTGGTCTTAGTTGGGAACTTTCACCTTAACCCAGATAAGAAAAACTAGATATGGCCATTAGAAAAATCTCAGTGATACTCACTAGGAAACATGACTATATAATGAGAAACATCTCCCTTGCTTTACTCTGTTGGGAAACAAAATGTCTCACACAGCTAAATATATTGTGTCTTTCCAATGTCTCCCCTTGGATTTTCTGACTTGATTCCTGAAGTAAATGGATGATGCCCTGTTCTTCTCAGTTTTGCTGGGTGTGAGATGCTCTGGAGGAAGTGAATTTTGATGTTGTGAGTAATTCAGTTTCTCAGGGCAGAGGCAATGGAGGACCAAACAGACCTAGAATCTTCTTAGGAGCAAATAGAAAATGCCACAAGTCTATCTACCCCCTGGCAGATTTATGGCTTGGTGTCTGGTGAATCTTTAGATTAACACTCTCCAACCTCTATTGTCTAGACCTGGCAAAAGTGGAAGATTAATGTCAACAGGGAGGCAGCCTGCACTAGATGTTGGGAATACAGATTCTACCTTTGTCTGGGCTGTAGATCAAAAAAACTTTCCATTTAGACAGACTCTGCAAAGAGATTTGCAAATAAGAGAGAGGCATTCATGCTGAGACTAAAAGAGCAAGGTGCCTGAAAGAAAAAAGAAGATGCATAAGAACTCAAGTGAAAAAGACCACCGCCATCTCATGTCTTAACTGAGGCAACTTCTGGCCCCTGTTAGTTGGAAGTAAGGGCAAGGATGAGGGTAGATATCTTGGCTGTTTTTACAGACTTCATTCTGTGATGACAGACATAGGGCCATTTCAAAGATCCCACAGGTAGAAGTCAGGTATTGGTTTGCCACCATTCAGTTCCCACTCCAATGTGTGGGTTTAAAAATTTGCTTTCATCAAAAAAACTTTAAAGGGCATGTATGGCGAGATCATTTACCTTCTCTCCTCCCCTGAGGAAAGAATTTAGATGATTTATTTCTATGGGAGGTAGGAGGATTAAGATTAATCATAAAATGTACTCTGTCTGAAATATGAGCAGAGGGCTGGCTGGCACCCAGAACAGGAGTGGTCAGCGGTCCTGACCTCTAACTGGAAGAGTCACCAATGAATATGGGGTGAGTTTCTAGGACTATAATTCACCCCTGGCTTTGACTCATTCTTTGGTTCTACTGTTTATCAATTCTTCATTGTTGATTTGTTCACTCAACAGCCAAATGCTACTTTTTCTTTTTCAGTTCTGAGCTTAGGTTTGAAAGACTTAACTGTCACAGTGGGTCTCACCTGATATCCTTCCAGCTCTCTTATATTCCATTCCCCACACAGAGCCAGCATGCATGCTTTAAAAATATGCATCAAATCAGATGGCACCTTTACCAAGGCACTTCAATGGCTCCCCATCTCATTTAAAAGAACATCTGAACTCCTTCCCCTGCCTTTCAAAGCTGACAGGGGTGGGGCTTCACTTCCCCTTGCATCTCATCCTTGTCCCCAGTGCTTGCTATATGATATTTTCCTTTTTCTCAAAATTTCCAAGTTTGTTGCCACCTAGGGATTTTGTACTGACATTCCCTTTGGTCCCATATTTTTGCATGACTGGCTGTTTGTCATTCAACTTCAGCTTAAACGTTATCTCCACAAGAGGCATTCCTGACACCTGTAAGACTTTCTTTCTTTTTTATTCTTGAGAGGCAATGTCTCACTCTGTTGCCCAGACTGGAATTCAGTGGTACAATCATGACTCACTGAAGCCTCAACCTCTTGGGTTCAAGTGATCCTCCCACCTCAACCTCCCAAGGAGCTGGGACCACAGGTGCACTCCACCATATCGATTAATGTTTTACTTCTTTTGTAGTGACAGGATCTTCCTACGTTGTATAGGCTGATCTCAAACTTCTGGGCTCAAGTGATCCTCCCACCTTGGTCTCCCAAAGTGCTGGGATTACAGGAATGAGCCACTGTGTCCAGTCCCTGACTTTCTATCTTAATACCCCATTTTATTTACTTTGTAGCATGGAATGATGTCAAGTATTTATCCTCTTGTTTATTTACTTTTCTTTGTCTCAAATTAAAATGTAAGCACCAGGAGAGCAGTAGCCTTGTCTAAATTTTTCGCTTATGTCCCCTCAGCATTGCAAAGTGCATGGTACACAGGAGGATTTATTCGGTATGTATGGAATTAATGAATCCTAGGAACACTTCAAGATCTCTAAAGGCTCTGTTTAAAAATGCAGATTCCCACATCCCAAACTTGGAGACCCTTAGGTGAATCTCAGGCATCCTTGCTTTTAGCAGTTCCACAAATGATTCTGATACATGAGTCTAGTTGTCTCTAAGCTTTTTGACCACCCCAGCAATAGAAACATTTTGAGGAAGAAATATAAAAATATATGTATTTGCTTATTTACAAATTATGTATGTATATCACTATGTTACAAAAAATATTTTAAAAGATAAAATATATTTAAAAGCCATTTTTAATACCAAAATTTCTTATATTCTTAGGTAGATTAATTGTATGCTTAGTGTTGAAATGTTCTTGCTAATTATATTTTCATATCAATAGATCAAGTTTCAGTATATGAAAGTTAAGGTTTATTATTAACAATAGTAAACAAGCAAATAAGTTCAAATGCTTTTTTTTATTATTATCATCACTTTCTTCCTGACATCATGGCAAATCTGATTCGGTCATTGTTTTTAACATGAAAGAAGTATGGATTTGGAATATGAGCAGTGTCCATTCTGCCTTTTTCTTGTGGTTGCTTGTGTCTCCTTTTTTGGTATTATCTTCAAACTGAGTTTCTTGGTAGGCGTTAGCTTACGTAGTCCTTCATTCATTTTTGGCAATTTAGTTATCATGGGATAATATGACTTTGGTTTGACTATAAAAGGCACACATCACCTGTGATATGTGGACCAATGAAAAGGTGTGACGTGCACATCTGTGCACGTCTCCACGATGCAGAACTCCTGAATGGGGTCCAACTTACCTGATGAGTGAGCCAGGATGAGGGTGAAAGTGTGTGTTGGTGTTACTGCACCTTAACTTTTAAGAAAATAAATATGAAAGAGACTGATGGAAAGCAATATAGGATGAGTTTGGAGAGGATGGCAAAGCATTTTAAGGAGGGATAAAGAGTTTTTGCTTTATCCTAAGTGCAAAGAAAATCACTGAAGGGTTCATGCAGGTGGATAATGTGATTATATTTTTTGTTTTTGTTTTTTGGGAGAGTGCTTCTTTTTAATTTTATTCTTTTAAAACTAAGGTCCAGTTGACAAAAACCACATATATTGATGGCATACAAGGTGATATATTGATATAGGTATACATCGTAAAATGATATAATCAAGCTAATTAACATATCCATCACATCACATAGTTATTTTTTTGTTATGAGAACATTTAAGATTTAACCTCTTAACAATTTATGAGTTTTCAATACATTATTATCAACTATAGTCACTATCCTATACAACAGGTATCCAAACTTATCCGATTTGTGTTTATTAGATCACTTGGGTCTCCACGTGGAGAATGCATCAAAGAGGCCAAGGACATAAGCCAGAAGCCCAGGGATGAGACCACTGGAGTAACTCAGGTGGTGTGGGGAAGATTAGAAGTAAAATTAATGGGGTTAAGTGTTAGACTGGACATGGGGTGAAATGAGGGACAGAGGAACCTTAGTTGCTTTATGCTTACCAGCCTCTGTGTGAGATATCCTTTCTTATTATCCAGGATGCAAATGTGGCTACTTTGAGAATAATTTCCAAAGTCAACTTGTTGGCTTCATCTGCTGCTACCATGCAGAGTTTAGCTTTTGCCTGTTTTTGGCAAAAATCTGACTCACCATGTCAGGAAATATTGGGCTTGACTTAAGAGACTCTTTCAAACCAAGATGTTCCAACAGCTTTTCTTGAAAGTGAATGGATCACAAGATTGTCAATAAAAGTTTATGGATTTGGAATAAAAAAACAAGTGAGCTGTGACATGTTAATCATACTCACCTCCTTTAGAAGGGGATGGTGAAAAAATATATTGTCTTGAATAACTGAAATGTAAGTAAAAGGTCTAAAATACAAGATAACTAAAGACGTTCTGATGTAGAATATTTTTTGAAATCATTTCAGAGCCAAATGCGTTTTGACCAGATCTACAAAATACGAAATACCAACAGTAACATAAATGTAATATATAGTTGAAAGCCTGGCACCATGGGGATTCTCTGAATGAGATTCTTTCAGCTAAAATTATGGCTGTCTTGAGGACCGTCTTACAAAGTGTAATGTCTTTTCACATTTTCGATTAAAATGAGCTAATAATTTAGCCTAACAGCCTGGTGCTGCTGAAGAGGTCCTCTTCTACAAGTCTGAGTTTTGCATGTGAACAGTTTTAGTCATTAGTCTTCATTTTTTACCACTTACAGCTGGTCCTCATATTGTTCAAAGCGAGTGACATCATGAGTTTTCTCAAAGATTTTAATGTCAGTGGTAATACACCGGCTTCTACTGATTCTAAATACCCTCTGAAGTCTTCTATTCTTGACCCAAAAATGTATTAACCTGAAATCAAAATTATTAATGGTTTGAATATTGCCAACAGGAAATTTAGTGTTCTGTTTGTCTTTATAAAAACAATTTTAAAATCAGTATTATTTATAATATGCTGTCAATGTGCCACATTTGTTTGGTATATCATCCAAAAAGGTTACATAAGCCTTTTCTTCTTCCAGAGGAAGGTTTTAATCAGGGATTTTCTCTTGTATTTCATCTGACATGCTTAAGGACTTACTAACTCTTCCTCTGTCTTCTTTTTCTCTGCCACCTTTTCTTCTTATTTCTTATCAGCCATCTTCTGTCTCCATGTCTTCCTCCCATTCTTCTTCCTTTTATTCATTCATTCAGTTATCAAATATTTATGGATTCTCTATGTGCCAGACAGATAGTACTTAGAAATATGGAGTTCAAAGCGAAAGAGAAAAGGCAGTAAAAAAAACAATTGCATATGTAACAGTAAAACTGCAATTGTGGTAGATGTTCTCATGGAAAAGCTGCAGGTCATGTGGAATCGCATAACAGAGGGAACAAACTACCTAGTTTAAATGCTGAAGTTGGGCTTCTCCTGATACCTTGATATTTGCACTGTGACTTGATGGATGAAGGAAAGAGAGGGGTTAGAAATGCAGTGGGCCAAGGGCACGGATGTGGGTAAAGGCCCCGTGATGGGAGAAAAACCAGCATGGCTAAAGAATAGTTGGCCAAGAGAAGAATGCTAAGCAGGAGCTAGGGAGCTGCCAGGCTGTGCAGGACTGTGTAATTCATCCTGTGGATCTTGACCTTAATTTCAAGAGCCATGAGAAAATATTTAAGCAGGAGGTAGACAGCATCCTGTACGTTTCAGCATTTTGCTTTCCCTTAAAACTCCCTGGACTTGACTTTCGGCCAATTTCTCCAATGGATTTGCCAGCTGTGGGATTGGAGATCAGTACCTAGGAATAGTGTATTAAGTGTAATTAGGGTTTGTACACTGATGCCCCAAGTCAGAAAACCACACTGACCCTGGAGCATGGCCCAGGGACTTGCAAGTCTACTAGAAGATGTGGTGTCTGTATTCTGGAGGTATACATGGTGAGCTTTCAGGGCAGCAATCAACTCTACATAATTCTTGCCATCATGTTTATATTATAGCCTATGAAACACTTGAAATGTTGCAGCCTTGATGAAGTGTTTGTAAAGCACATGTAGATCAGCAACTTTTCTTTCTTTCTCTCTTTTTTAAATGTGGAAGACTTCAAGATATTCACAACAGCAATTAGAGGTAAATCCTATACAAATTGATTAAAGGTACTATATTTTGATAAAGTTTAGCAGTTTTCTCACCATCTGTGTGTGTGTGTGTGTGTGTGTGTGTGTGTGTGTGTGTGTGTTTTAAAGTCCTCTTACCATGGGCTAAATTAGGTACTACCTTGGAAAGAAAGGGCACCTAGTCTCTTGAAAGTCTTTGAAATAGTTCTGAAGTTGAATGCATGGTAATATATCTAAGT
The DNA here is from genome assembly GCF_001604975.1 of Cebus imitator. Taxonomy (NCBI): domain Eukaryota; kingdom Metazoa; phylum Chordata; class Mammalia; order Primates; family Cebidae; genus Cebus; species Cebus imitator. Next base: position 1,156,709 of record NW_016107871.1, read on the forward strand.
CAAGCAAGGTTGCATGTTACCACATGTAGGCAATGCAGCATCAAAGACAATGCTTAAATTAAAACAAAATTCTTTGTTTTTGTTGTCATAAGAATCCCCAACATTGAGTTCAAATCAAACACCAAAAAGAGCAAAAGAGCCAGGTAGAGTTTCTTTCTGATGTTTTCTCCTGATCTAAAAACTATTTTTAAAATAATTGTTTATAAGAGTTGTTTTCCAAAAAGTACCATCACTTCATCTCTCATAACCATTCAAGATTTTTCACAACATATTATTTTTTATTCTGTGATTTTTGTTTGATATGTAGATTATACAGAGTAACCATAAGTGTTGGGGTTATTATAGTCTACCAACTTTGGTTTATGAATTCCTTTTTTTTTTTTTACTATCACTGTCATTCATTTGGCCTCCAAAATTGATCCTCTTTGTTATGTACATAGAAAGGATAAAGATTGTTTATGCTCAAGCAATTCATTTAGCTAAAAACCAAGGCTGGAACATTCTTTCTGCTAGTTTAATTCCATGAGTTGGAGATTATTTTCATTTTTTTCCCATTCATACTAGATACAGAAATACAGAGCTAAAATCAGCCAAAAGGATCTATCTGGTGCATCCCTTTTTAGTGTAACTGGTAAATGACAGCTATTTGGGGATTTAGTGTTAATTTACCATCATTAAATAATTTAGTGCAGAGATCTATGAAAGTCAACAGAAACATTGTTAAATAATGAAAAAAAAATCCTTCCTTTTTGGAAATGGTATAGAATGGGAACTGCATATTCCTAGATGACAGAACTTGTCTTACATGTTTATTGCCTTTTCCACCCTCCTATCTAAGAAATGACAACTAATATATAACTAATATAAAGCTAGGGTTTGTAGTAGCCCCTTCCCATCTGGTTTCACATAAAACATATCAGTAGTGGCACCCAAAGATAGTTAAAAAGAAATTTAAATCTCTTAGGAAGTTTTTCAAAGAATGACTGATGGAGACATTGTATAGCAAGACTTCTTCAAATCTGCTTTCCTGCATCTCTTTATTTATTTGCAACTGTCCTCCATTTCTCCCTCCTCCTGTCTCTACATTTCCCTGAGCTTCACCTATAAACTCCCCTTGCCTCAATATTTCTCTTTGCATTTCCCCTCTCTATTCATCTCTTCATTATGTATCTCTGCTTAGCCTCTCCTATCCCTTTCAATTCTCTTGCCTATCTAGGTGTAGATAAAATCAAAGGCAAGGCGATTGGGAAGTAAGAAGGCTTTCTCCTTAACAGGTTGGGTAAGTAGGAGAAGGCAGATATAACCTAGACCTGTGCTTTCCACAAATGAATGTGCATATGAACCACCTGAGGGACCTGGTTAGAAAGCAGATTCTGATTCCTTAGGTCTGGAATTGAGCTCATATTCTTCATTTCTAATAAGTTCCCAAGAGAGTCTCTTGTCCCTGAACAAGTCAACCTAGAGACCAAGAGAGATAAGTCTTGGATGTAAAGAGGGCAGCTAGACATGATCTCCATAAAGATGATGACAATGTCTGCATTATTTACCACTGTAGCGTATGCTCTGATACACAGTCTATCCTGTTCAGGAATTTATTTATTTTTTTGCCTGATGATCTTAAATACCACAAGCTCTGAAGATATGTTCCTTTCTTTCCTTTCTTGTCTTAATGCTTGAAATGCCTGAGCAGTGCTACATTTCTTAAAGCAACCTTGTTTATTCCAGACATCCATCTGGCATGTGATTTACACTGAATCCAGAGGCACTCAAGTATTTTTGTCTGACCCTTGCAGTCTTCAGAGATTCATTCTTCACTCCCAAGTATACTCACACCCCACACTTGGCCATAGCTCACTTCTGATAGGCCAGTTTGGATCTTAATCACAGCTCCCAAAGTTTTAGTTAACGTAGCTTTATCCGTGAACTTAATCAGCAGGCTAGCCACTCTATCATTTCAGCCATTGATCAAACAACAGCCACTAAATCATAGCAAGGCCTGGCTGATCCTTGAAAACTATGCCCATGCTTGATGCTGAGCCATTGATAGAAACTATTTTGTATTGCCTTTTAACCACTTATTTACCAGTTTTATTTCAACTGGATTATCTCAGAATAACTCACAATTAACAGTATTTAAAATATTTTTATTTAATAACAAATATAAGACCTGATTTTTATTTTAAAAATGCAAAAAGTTTGGAAACATAATACAAAAGAATGAAATTTTTCTTCATTCTTTCCTTAATTTCACTTCTCTCCTCAAAGGTACTCACTAGATAGATTTATTTTTTCTTTCTGGAGCTTTTAAATTTGCATTTTCCATCTCTCTCTCCCTCTCTCTCTTTCTCTCTCTCTCTCTCTCTCTCTCTCTCTCTGTGTGTGTGTGTGTGTGTGTGTGTGTGTGTGTACATACTGTTAGAAATATTTATTGTTAAGCCGATATTCATGTGCTCTTCCCAATTTCACTTTGCTTGCAGCTCAGATTGGCTTTAGGACTACATTAGGCCCATATGCTATAAACAGAAGTGAGGCCAGACACAGTGGTTTATGCCAGAAATCCCATTACTTTGGAAAGTTGAGGCAGGAGGATTGCTTGAGATCAGGAAGTCAAAATCAGCCTGGGCAACATAGCAAGACCCTGTCTCTACCAAAATAAATTTTAATATTAGCTGAGTGTGGTAGCATTCACCTGTAGTCATAGCTACCTGGGAGGCTGAGGTGGGAGGATTGCTTGAGTCCAGGAGTTCAAGGTTACAGCGAGCAATGATTACACCACTACATTCCAACCTAAGCAACAGAGCAAGACCGTGTCACAAAGAAGTAACACTTGTCATTGCTGGGCTGATGCATAATGGTAAGAATGAGTTCTTCATGAGCCTTCTTTCTTGCAAAGACTGATGAGGCTCCATCTTCTAAATGTTACACATACAATGTGGTGGAAGCCTGGGTCCCTGAATGACTGTGTGGATTAGCGTTCTTCCATCATCCTGCAAATATGTGTTGTATGTGTGCCATGAGCAAACTATGTCTTCATTGTGTTTAATTACTAAGATTTCAGGATTAGCTAGTTACCATAGCAAAACTAATTATAACCTGATACATGAATCTGTACTTATGATGTTTTTTAAAAAATTCAAAGGATTATAGTATGTATATTGATCTGCAGCTCATTTTTTTTTCACTTGACATTTCTAGACATCAGTCCTTGTCAGTACATAACAACTATCCTGATGTTATAAAATCTTAATCTCAGAACGATATTTTGACATGTTAATAACCATCCACTTAACACAGAGTCTGACTAAATTTATGTATAAGGTAAATATTGAATATATACATGTCAGTTAACTATGCATCTGTAAGCATTTGCCATTTAGTCATTTGTAAATGCATTTAAAATAATTATGCATAATTTTGTATGTCAAGCAGTATAACATGACAGGTTCTGAGAGACCTGAAGAGCATTCTCATGAAGAAAAAAAGTCGAAAGACATTTTCTCAAGATTAAAAAAAATTAAGAATGGAGCAAAGATAGAGCTAAAATTAAAAAAAACAGCCACTTGTCTTTTAGGAAATGTCACAGAAAAGCACCAATTTGTTTCTAGTGGATAAAATTTAGTATACCTAAATCTTAAAGCCAGGGGGTATCATAAAACATGAAAACATACATATGACAATGAAAAAAATGACTGAAAGTATAACTCATTTTTGTTTTCAAGAGATATTTTTACATTTTTAGTGAAAATGTTAAGAGGTCAGAGTTCAATTAACCTTATCGTTGTGATCTTATCATTGAAGCAGACTCACAGGACAGGTAAGCTACATTGAGCTTTTATTTCTATTTCTGATCTATGAGGTTAGAGAAAGCTTCATGTTTTATGAAACACTGAATATGTACACTTTTTCTTTTTCTCTTTTACTTTTTAGCATCTTTGCTTTTCAGCTCTCTTTCATTAAGTTGTGAATGATTGGAGCTCAATGTCAGATAAAACTAGCACACAGAATCGATTCTGTGTAGATATTGTTGTGCTTTGGTTCCTCAGCATCATGGTCCTTTCCTAACGGTACCCTGATTTCCTTTTGGGGGACCCAATTTTATGCTGTCTTGCAGGACAGAAAATCCAAGTTGTACATGGCAGTAAACGGGAGCCCAGAAGCATCTCTGACAGTTCCTTTCTATTTGCATTCTGAAGTGGGGAAAAGTGAGAAAGAAGTGAAAGTGGAGGTAATGATGAAGCAGATGTGCAAAGACAGACCTTTACTGATGTGCACCAATGAAAGGACAAAGCAGGCTTCTACCTCCTCTTCTTGTTGTATTTTCTTTCCTCTCTTCTCATTGTTTTCCTATTTCCATTTTTCTTTCTCTTCATAAGCTTTCTTCTCACTTTTTACACTCTCTCTTTACTTTTCATCTTGGTCTTTCTTTTTCTTCCAAGCCTATGCTTTCTTTGGTACCCAAGGAATGTACCTTAGGAAATCTGTTACCCTATGTCTTTTTTCTGTCTAGTCATTTGACAATGTTTCCTTCTCTAATACAGTTTTTTCCTTCTCTATGTCCCCTCTCATATTTTATCTGTTCATTATATTAAGATGCTCAAAGAAAGGAAAAATGCCTTGGCTGACTTTTGTACCAACCAAGATGGATGTAATTCTATTGTTTGCTGAAAATAATTACATATGACTCCCAGGGTTTCTCTTTGTCTGGACACTGTTCATCACAGGTCATATTGTTTGGCTGTGAAAGATGTATAATATGCCCAAATTATGTCATCTGCCCAAAGATTTGCAACAAAAGCTGGTCCTAGGACCTCCAACTTCTGTACATACTAATTGCTTTGCTTAGTTCTCTGCATCTAATTTTAATTTTTTTTTAAATCCTCTCAGCTGAATTTTAGCTGGAGCAACACAACTCACCACAATTTAAATGGTTATGTCAATTGTGCACAAAAGGCCAAATAGCTTCAAGCACCTTGCAGCTCCCTCAACTGTGGCCTCTACTTCCTTTCTCTTATTCCTTCTCTACCACCTCCCTTCTCCCCAGTATACTCTTCTCTTATAATTTATAGTAACAGTACTGTTAGGAAAACAACATATAAAAACAAATCTACTGTAAACTGTAAACTGCTAGATGGCCATCAGACCAGTATCATTGGTATTATACAGACATCTATTATTTTTCAGCAGAGAAAAAGAAGTTGTCAGAAATTCTTATTCTGTCCACTCTATAGAGACAATGAGGTTATACAAATGCATAGACTCAAGAAATATGATCAACGCCCTTGTGGTTTGTGTGATCAGTTTCCGTGATAAATAGCAAGCCACTAAGGAGAATCAGTTAAAGTGGAGGGAGGAAACCTCAGGGTTATATTAGATGGTGCTCTTTAAAGTCAGCTTTGAGCATTTCCTTGTGCATTTCATCATGAATCTGATTATTAGCACTGTTCAAGATGATATATTGTGGCTATCTCAGAAAAATATGGGGCACATTATTATTTGATTCAAATAAATGGGAAGAAAGAAAAATATACTCAAAATATCATTCTTATTATACCAGAAAGAAGTCCACAATGACCTGGTCCAACTCCCTTATTCTTCAACATAGAAGCTGAGGCTCAGAGAAATTAAAAGGGTTGCTCATATCACATAGGCATTTCTAGGCAAAATCTGGTCCAGAGTTAAGGTCTCTGGTCCGTAAGCTTGGTACCCTTGCCGCTTCTTTGAAAATCATGATTATGTAATTTTTTCTCATGCTAATTCTCATGATAATTTTTGTGTTTATCTGCATCCCAGGGTCATTTTTGATACTTGTAACAAATTGAATAAATATATATTCATTAATACATTTTCTTTTCCTTTTTTTTTTTTTTTT